>NC_045552.1:45069178-45291678 GCF_009769535.1 Thamnophis elegans | reverse complement strand
ACGTTACGACATCCTAGCTGAAGAAACTGGAGTCAATTCTCCAAGCTTCATCTGAAGCACCAATAATAAAATCAGTAGCCCGGCCAAACGTCCACATCCGTCTATCCCAGGTCCTTGGGAAGGACTCGGTAGGTAGGCAACAATGCCAAATCCTGTCTGAACATCTGGGTGACTGTGCAACAAAGGAGGAGGAGGAGGAAAAAGAAGAGTAGGAGGAGGAGAGGAGGAGGAGGAAGAGGAGGAAGAAGAGGAAGAAGAGGAGGAAGAGGAAAAAGAAGAGGAGGGGGAGGAAGAAGAGGAGGAGGAAGAAGAGGAGGAGAAAGAAGAAGAGGAAGAAGAGGAGGAGAAGGAGGAAGAAGGAAGAAGAAGAAGAGGAAGAAGAGGAAGGAGAAAGAAGAGGAGGAGGAGGAAGAGCAGGAGGAGGAGGAGGAGGAGGAGGAGGAGGAGGAGGAGGAGGAGCAGCTGCAATCCTATTTGGATGCCTTGGGTGCAATCCCAAAAACAACTGGAGCACCATTTGAAACACCATAGACATTGACAAGATCGCCATGAGTCAATTACAGAAGGCAGATTCACTTGCAACAGCTTCTGTCCTGCAACAATATCTGTAACCACCGTGAAATATCCAGATCTGCCTATCCCAGGTCCTTCGTAAGGACTTGATAGGTAGACAAAAATGTCAAACCCAGTCTGAACATCTGGCTGACTGTGCAATGAATCATCATCGTCATCATCGCCTGGCTATTGAAACTACGTGATTATGGATGAAACATGTGACAGTGGTACCCATTGTCATCAGGGCACTTGGTACCATGTCCAAGAAATTTTGAAAAGTACATCAAGAAGTTGCAGCTTCTTGCAATAACACCAGTGAACTACAAAAACTGTGCTACTCGCGAGGCAACATACATATTAAGAATATACTTTGTTGATACCTAGACACCTGGCAGCAACCATATCAACCATTAGCACCAGTCACTGGTATTGGTGATGCATTCTTGAATGTTCAGTTGACGGAGTTTCATGTTTAATGATAAAATATAATAATCCAAAGGGCTGTGAATCTCACCAAAGATTAACATAATAATAATAATAATATACAACAACAACAACAACCACAGATTACTTCCACGTGGTGATACGGAATGGACTATACCTGCCACGAAAATCAGGTGGCAGAGGATATTGCAAGTGAAAGCAAACAATTGAAGGAGAAAAGCATGCCTGGCTGATTATTTAAAAGAAAGTCAAGAACATCTATTAATCGAAGTAAAGAACAAAAATCTACTGAAGGCCCAACAGATGAAACAAGAATACAGAAAAGATGTGATAAAATCAAGAATGGAGAGTTGGCAGAACAAAGCACTGCATGGGCCAATTTCTGGAAAAAATAAAAGATAAGTGGACAGTGAACAAACTTGATTATGGTTAACAACAGGTACATTAAAGAAAGAAACAGAGTCACTAATCCTGGCTGCGCAAGAACAAGCTATCCGCACAAATGCCATTAAGGCCAAAATCGAAAAATCCTCTGATGATGCCAAATGCAGACTTTGCAAAGAAGCTGATGAAAGTGTTGATCACATACTCAGCTGCTGTAAAAAAAAATCGCCCAGACTGATTATAAATTGCGGCACAATTCAGTAGCACAAATGATCCATTGGAATTTGTGCAAAATTTATAATATTAAAACAGCAACAAACAGGTGGGAACATCAGCCTGAAAAAGTCACCGAAAATCAGATGGTCAAGATCTTGTGGGATTTCCGTATACAAACAGACAAAATACTTGCGCATAATACACCAGATATCACACTGGTTGAGAAAAATAAGGTCACAATCATAGACATCGCAATACCAGGTGATAGCAGGGTCGCCGAGAAGGAACATGAAAAAATCGCAAGATACCAGGACTTAAAAATCGAAATTCAACGACTATGGCACAAACCAGCAGTGGTAATTCCAGTGGTAATTGGCACACTGGGTGCTATTCCAAAAGCACTGGAATTACATTTAAAACAGTTAAAAATTGACAAATCACCATCAGTCAAATGCAAAAAAGCCGCACTGCTTGGATCTGCACGCATATTACGAAAATACGTTACGACGTCCTAGGCCCCTGGGTGGGGCCCGACTAGTAACCAATGCCAAATCCGGCGAAACAACTGGCCGCTGTGATACAATTGTACAATAATAACTCCGCCATTGCCGGTCCCAAGCCCGGATGAGAAAGGAGGAAGGTTGGGATCAGGTTGGCATCTGGTCCCGTAAAAAAAACCCCGCCAACCCATACAATATGGTGAAAAAAAACAAATAAGAATTCCATACCGCATCGGTCGTCGCGCGGGTTAACAAGGGCCGCGGCGGATGTTGGGGTCCCTGGACATCCGTCGACAAGTGGGCTACAAGTGGACCAGCCAACAAAACGACAAAAATATAGTGCAGATGAAAACCGTGCCATAATGGCCTGTTACTACAACTCAGAGCCAGAAAAAAGAGGATATTTAAAGCGAATGTATGAATTATGGAAACAACAATATCCAGATTCAATGTTAGTGAACAACGACTAGCAGATCAAAGGCGATTTATTATACGGAATAAAGTGTTTAGTGAAGTTGAACATGAGGAAATTCAGGCAAATTGCAAAACCCAAAAAACAATATCACAGCGGAAATAACTGATATTCAAGACACAACTAAAGACATTATAGTAGAACTCCCAGAAGAAGCTCTTGGGGAGGAAATAACATCACCACCACTAGAACCAGTTATCACTGAACCAACTGATGAACTAACTCAAAAACAAAAAGAATTGAAGGATAAGATCATGGAGCATTTTCTGCTTAATGAGGAAAGGCAACGTTTACCATCACTAAAAACTGTGCCGAAGAAATTTTGGCCCCTATCATGAAAATGGTTAATGCAGTGTTTTCAACAATTGAACCGGGATCCATCTTGGAAACAAACCAGTAATGTACAGCGCAGCTGTAATAGTCACTAATGAACTAGGCATTAAAATTAAAGTACCTAGTCATACAACAGAAAAAGCATCAAAGCCAAAGTGGAAAATCCGTTTAGAACAAAAAATAAAAAAATTAAGGGCAGATGCTAGTAACTTAAGAACATGCATGAGCAACGGCTTAAAAACAACAAAATCTAGATCGGCTAATCAGGAGATATAGATTGGATACAAGAACATCAATGAAGCTGTAGAGATTGTAAAACAGCAGATAACAGCAACAGCTAGAAAAATGGAAAGATATGAGGCACGAATCATCCAATATAAACAAAATCAGCAATTTCGATCAGACCAACGGCGTTTTTATCAAAGTCTTAATGTAAATGGTGACACCAAAAGTGGAAAAACCAGAAAAACAGGCCACAGTTGAATTCTGGAAAGAATTGTGGGAAAATGCAAAGGACTACAACAAGGAAGCAAAGTGGATACATGACTTTGAGAAAAGCATTGGCAACAAACAAATGCAAGTATTAGAAATAACAACTGAGATGGTCAAAAATCGAGTTAAAAAGGTAAAGAATTGGACATCACCTGGAAAGGACCAATTACATGGTTTCTGGCTCAAATATCTGACCAGTTTACATGCAATATTGGCCAGGCAACTGAATGAAATTTTACAAAAGGGCCAAATTGATGAATGGTTGACAACTGGAAAAACATACTTGATTCAGAAAGATCCAACTAAAGGAACAACACCTGAAAACTACAGACCAATAACATGCTTGCCAACAACCTTCAAATTACTCACAGGCATTATTGCAGATAACATGATGGATTATTTGGAAACAAACAACATCTTGCCAGTAGAGCAAAAGGCAACAAAAGAAGGAGCAGGGGCACAAAAGATCAGCTTCTAATTGATAAAATGATATTAGAAAATTGTAAGAACAGAAAAACGAACTTGAATATGGTCTGGATTGATTACAAAAAGGCATTTGACTCACTGCCACATAGTTGGATCATAAAATGCTTAGAAACAACTGGCATTAGCAAAAATATACATCCTTTACTGAAAAGGCAATGAAACAAGGAGAACTGAGTTGGCAGTAGGGAATGAGAGCTACGGAATGGTTAATATCAAGCGAGGAATTTTCCAGGGTGATTCACTTTCACCTCTTCCTTCATCATCGCAATGATCCCACTATCAGTAATCTTAAAAAAATGAAATTAGGCTACCAAACAGCCAAAAAAGCTGAAAAAATTTCGCATTTACTATATATGGATGATTTGAAACTCTATGGAAAGTCAGAAATAGAAATCCAATCATTGACAAATACAGTCCGAGTATTCAGCACCGATATTTCAATGCAGTTTGGCATGGAAAATGCGCCACTGTATCCATAAAAGAGGCAAAATCACTGCATCTGAGGGAATTGAAATGCCCAATGGCCAACTAATTAAATGCAAAGAAAATGAAGCCTACAAATACTTAGGCATTCTGCAGTTGGATAACATCAAGCATGGAGAAGTAAAAACTATTGTCAGACGAGAGTACACCAACAGAGTTAGGAAAATTTTGAAATCTAAATTGAATGGTGGAAATACAATCAAGGCCATAAATACCTGGGCAATACCAGTTATAAGATACACAGCTGGCATAGTTAACTGGACACAAGCTGATTTGGACCTTTTGGACCGAAAAACCAGGAAACTAATGACAATGCACTACAGTTTACATCCACGTGGTGATACTGATAGACTATACCTGCCCCGAAAATCAGGTGGCAGAGGATTATTACAAGTGAAGCAAACAGTTGACGAAGAAAAACATGCACTGGCTGATTATTTAAAAGACACCCAAGAACATCTATTAATCGAAGTAAAGAACAAAAATCTACTGAAGGCCCAACAGACAAAACAAGAATACAGAAAAGATGTGATAAAATCAAGAATGGAGAGTTGGCAGAACAAAGCACTGCATGGTCCAATTTCTGGAAAAAATAAAGATAAACGTGGACAGGGAACAAACTTGGTTATGGTTAAAAACAGGTACATTAAAGAAAGAAACAGAGTCACTAATCCTGGCTGCGCAAGAACAAGCTATCCGCACAAATGCCATTAAGGCCAAATCGAAAAATCCTCTGATGATGCCAAATGCAGACTTTGCAAAGAAGCTGATGAACTGTTGATCACATACTCAGCTGCTGTAAAAAATCGCGCAGACTGATTATAAATTGCGGCACAATTCAGTAGCACAATGATCCATTGGAATTTGTGCAAAAATTATAATATTAAAACAGCAACAAACTGGTGGGAACATCAGCCTGAAAAAGTCACCGAAAACAGATGGTCAAGATCTTGTGGGATTTCGTATACAAACCGACAAAATACTGGCGCCATAATACACCAGACATCACACTGGTTGAGAAAAATAAGGTCACAATCATAGACATCGCAATACCAGGTGATAGCAGGGTCGCCAGAGAAGGAACATGAAAAAATCGCAAGATACAGGACTTAAAAATCGAAATTCAACGACTATGGCACAACCAGCAGTGATAATTTCAGTGGTAATTGGCACACTGGGTGCTATTCCAAAAGCACTGGAATTACATTTAAAACAGTTAAAATTGACAAAATCACATCAGTCAAATGCAAAAAGCTGCACTGCTTGGATCTGCACGTATATTACGAAAATACGTTACGACGTCCTAGGCCCCTGGGTGGGGCCCGACTAGTAACCAATGCCAAATCCGGTGAAACAACTGGCCGCTGTGATACAATTGTACAATAATAATAATAATAATAATATATAATAATAATAATAATAATAATAATAACTCCGCCGTTGCTGGTCCCAAGCCCGGATGAGAAAGGAGGAAGGTTGGGATCAGGTTGGCATCTGGTCCCGTAAAAAAACCCCCGCCAACCCATACAATATGGTGGAAAAAACGAATAAGAATTCCATACCGCATCGGTCGTCGCGCGGGTTAACAAGGGCCGCGGCGGATGTTGGGGTCCCTGGACATCCGTCGACAAGTGGGCTACAAGTGGACCAGCCAACAAAACGACAAAAATATAGTGCAGATGAAAACCGTGCCATAATGGCCTGTTACTACAACTCAGAGCCAGAAAAAAGAGGATATTTAAAGCGAATGTATGAATTATGGAAACAACAATATCCAGATTCAAATGTTAGTGAACAACGACTAGCAGATCAAAGGCGATTTATTATACGGAATAAAGTGTTTAGTGAAGTTGAACATGAGGAAATTCAGGCAAATTGCAAAACCCAAAAAACAATATCACAAGCGGAAATAACTGATATTCAAGACACAACTAAAGACATTATAGTAGAACTCCCAGAAGAAGCTCTTGGGGAGGAAATAACATCACCACCACTAGAACCAGTCACTGAACCAACTGATGAACTAACTCAAAAACAAAAAGAATTGAAGGATAAGATCATGGAGCATTTTCTGCTTAATGAGGAAAGGCAACGTTTACCATCACTAAAAACTGTGCCGAAGAAAATTTTGGCCCCTATCATGAAAATGGTTAATGCAGTGTTTTCAACAATTGAACCGGGATCCATCTTGGAAACAAACCAGTTAATGTACAGCGCAGCTGTAATAGTCACTAATGAACTAGGCATTAAAATTAAAGTACCTAGTCATACAACAGAAAAAGCATCAAAGCCAAAGTGGAAAATCCGTTTAGAACAAAAAATAAAAAAATTAAGGGCAGATGCTAGTAACTTAAAGAACATGCATGAGCAACGGCTTAAAAACAACAAAATCATAGATCGGCTAATCAGGAGATATAGATTGGATACAAGAAACATCAATGAAGCTGTAGAGATGTAAAACAGCAGATAACAGCAACAGCTAGAAAAATTGCAAGATATGAGGCACGAATCATCCCATATAACAAAATCAGCAATTTCGATCAGACCAACGGCGTTTTTATCAAAGTCTATTGTAAATGGTGACACCAAAAGGAAAAACCAGAAAAACAGGCCACAGTTGAATTCTGGAAAGAATTGTGGGAAAATGCAAAGGACTACAACAAGGAAGCAAAGTGGATACATGACTTTGAGAAAAGCATTGGCAAACAAACAAATGCAAGTATTAGAACTAACAACTGAGATGGTCAAAATCGAGTTTAAAAAGGTAAAGAATTGGACATCACCTGGAAAGGACCAATTACATGGTTTCTGGCTCAATATCTGACCAGTTACATGCAATATTGGCCAGGCAACTGAATGAAATTTACAAAAGGGCCAAATTGATGAATGGTGACAACTGGAAAACATACTTGATTCAGAAAGATCCAACTAAAGGAACAACACCTGAAAACTACAGACCAATACATGCTTGCCAACAACCTTCAAATTACTCACAGGCATTATTGCAGATAACATGATGGATTATTTGGAAACAAAACAACATCTTGCCAGTAGAGCAAAAAGGCAACAAAAGAAGGAGCAGGGGCACAAAAGATCAGCTTCTAATTGATAAAATGATATTAGAAAATTGTACGAACAGAAAAACGAACTTGAATATGGTCTGGATTGATTACAAAAAGGCATTTGACTCACTGCCACATAGTTGGATCATAAAATGCTTAGAAACAAACTGGCATTAGCAAAAATATTACATCCTTTACTGAAAAGGCAATGAAACAATGGAGAACTGAGTTGGCAGTAGGGAATGAGAGCTACGGAATGGTTAATATCAAGCGAGGAATTTTCCAGGGTGATTCACTTTCACCTCTTCTCTCTCATCATCGCAATGATCCCACTATCAGTAATCTTAAAAAAAATGAAATTAGGCTACCAAACAGCCAAAAACGCTGAAAAAAATTCGCATTTATATATATGGATGATTTGAAACTCTATGGAAAGTCAGAAATAGAAATCCAATCATTGACAAATACAGTCCGAGTATTCAGCACCGATATTCAATGCAGTTTGGCATGGAAAAATGCGCCACTGTATCCATAAAAAGAGGCAAAATCACTGCATCTGAGGGAATTGAAATGCCCAATGGCCAACTAATTAAATGCAAAGAAAATGAAGCCTACAAATACTTAGGCATTCTGCAGTTGGATAACATCAAGCATGGAGAAGTAAAAACTATTGTCAGACGAGAGTACACCAACAGAGTTAGGAAAATTTTGAAATCTAAATTGAATGGTGGAAATACAATCAAGGCCATAAATACCTGGGCAATACCAGTTATAAGATACACAGCTGGCATAGTTAACTGGACACAAGCTGATTTGGACCTTTTGGACCGAAAAACCAGGAAACTAATGACAATGCACTACAGTTTACATCCACGTGGTGATACTGATAGACTATACCTGCCCGAAAATCAGGTGGCAGAGGATTATTACAAGTGAAGCAAACAGTTGAAGAAGAAAAACATGCACTGGCTGATTATTTAAAAGACACCCAAGAACATCTATTAATCGAAGTAAAGAACAAAAATCTACTGAAGGCCCAACAGACAAAACAAGAATACAGAAAAGATGGGATAAAATCAAGAATGGAGAGTTGGCAGAACAAAGCACTGCATGGTCAATTTCTGGAAAAAATAAAAGATAAAGTGGACAGGGAACAAACTTGGTTATGGTTAAAAACAGGTACATTAAAGAAAGAAACAGAGTCACTAATCCTGGCTGCGCAAGAACAAGCTATCCGCACAAATGCCATTAAGGCCAAAATCGAAAAATCCTCTGATGATGCCAAATGCAGACTTTGCAAAGAAGCTGATGAAACTGTTGATCACATACTCAGCTGCTGTAAAAAAATCGCGCAGACTGATTATAAATTGCGGCACAATTCAGTAGCACAAATGATCCATTGGAATTTGTGCAAAAATTATAATATTAAAACAGCAACAAACTGGTGGGAACATCAGCCTGAAAAAGTCACCGAAAATCAGATGGTCAAGATCTTGTGGGATTTCCGTATACAAACCGACAAAATACTGGCGCATAATACACCAGACATCACACTGGTTGAGAAAAATAAGGTCACAATCATAGACATCGCAATACCAGGTGATAGCAGGGTCGCCGAGAAGGAACATGAAAAAATCGCAAGATACCAGGACTTAAAATCGAAATTCAACGACTATGGCACAAACCAGCAGTGGTAATTTCAGTGGTAATTGGCACACTGGGTGCTATTCCAAAAGCACTGGAATTACATTTAAAACAGTTAAAAATTGACAAAATCACCATCAGTCAAATGCAAAAAGCCGCACTGCTTGGATCTGCACGTATATTACGAAAATACGTTACGACGTCCTAGGCCCTGGGTGGGGCCCGACTAGTAACCAATGCCAAATCCGGTGAAACAACTGGCCGCTGTGATACAATTGTACAATAATAATAATAATAATAATAATATATAATAATAATAATAATAACTCCGCCGTTGCTGGGTCCCAAGCCCGGATGAGAAAGGAGGAAGGTTGGGATCAGGTTGGCATCTGGTCCCGTAAAAAAACCCCCGCCAACCCATACAATATGGTGGAAAAAACGAATAAGAATTCCATACCGCATCGGTCGTCGCGCGGGTTAACAAGGGCCGCGGCGGATGTTGGGGTCCCTGGACATCCGTCGACAAGTGGGCTACAAGTGGACCAGCCAACAAACGACAAAAATATAGTGCAGATGAAAACCGTGCCATAATGGCCTGTTACTACAACTCAGAGCCAGAAAAAAGAGGATATTTAAAGCGAATGTATGAATTATGGAAACAACAATATCCAGATTCAAATGTTAGTGAACAACGACTAGCAGATCAAAGGCGATTTATTATACGGAATAAAGTGTTTAGTGAAGTTGAACATGAGGAAATTCAGGCAAATTGCAAAACCCAAAAAACAATATCACAAGCAGAAATAACTGATATTCAAGACACAACTAAAGACACTATAGTAGAACTCCCAGAAGAAGCTCTCAGGGAGGAAATAACATCACCACCACTAGAACCAGTTATCACTGAACCAACTGATGAACTAACTCAAAAACAAAAAGAATTGAAAGATAAGATCATGGAGTTTTCTGCTTAATGAGGAAAGGCAACGTTTACCATCACTAAAAACTGTGCCGAAGAAAATTTTGGCCCCTATCATGAAAATGGTTAATGCAGTGTTTTCAACAATTGAACCGGGATCCATCTTGGAAACAAACCAGTTAATGTACAGCACAGCTGTAATAGTCACTAATGAACTAGGCATTAAAATTAAAATACCTAGTCACACAACAGAAAAAGCATCAAAGCCAAAGTGGAAAATCCGTCTAGAACAAAAAATCAAAAAATTAAGGGCAGATGCTAGTAACTTAAAGAACATGCATGAGCAACGGCTTAAAAACAACAAAATCATAGATCGGCTAATCAGAAGATATAGATTGGATACAAGAAACATCAATGAAGCTGTAGAGATTGTAAAACAGCAGATAACAGCAACAGCTAGAAAAATGGAAAGATATGAGGCACGAATCATCCAATATAAACAAAATCAGCAATTTCGATCAGACCAACGGCGTTTTTATCAAAGTCTTAATGTGAATGGTGACACCAAAAGTGAAAAACCAGAAAAGCAGGCCACAGTTGAATTCTGGAAAGAATTGTGGGAAAATGCAAAGGACTACAACAAGGAAGCAAAGTGGATACATGACTTTGAGAAAAGCATTGGCAACAAACAAATGCAAGTATTAGAAATAACAACTGAGATGATCAAAAATCGAGTTAAAAAGGTAAAGAATTGGACATCACCTGGAAAGGACCAATTACATGGTTTCTGGCTCAAATATCTGACCAGTTTACATGCAATATTGGCCAGGCAACTGAATGAAATTTTACAAAAGGGCCAAATTGATGAATGGTTGACAACTGGAAAAACATACTTGATTCAGAAAGATCCAACTAAAGGAACAACACCTGAAAACTATAGACCAATAACATGCTTACCAACAACCTTCAAATTACTCACAGGCATTATTGCAGATAACATGATGGATTATTTGGAAACAAAAACATCTTGCCAGTAGAGCAAAAAGGCAACAAAAGAAGGAGCAGGGGCACAAAAGATCAGCTTCTAATTGATAAAATGATATTAGAAAATTGTAAGAACAGAAAAACGAACTTGAATATGGTCTGGATTGATTACAAAAAGGCATTTGACTCACTGCCACATAGTTGGATCATAAAATGCTTAGAAACAACTGGCATTAGCAAAAATATTACATCCTTTACTGAAAAGGCAATGAAACAATGGAGAACTGAGTTGGCAGTAGGGAATGAGAGCTACGGAATGGTTAATATCAAGCGAGGAATTTTCCAGGGTGATTCACTTTCACCTCTTCTCTTCATCATCGCAATGATCCCACTATCAGTAATCTTAAAAAAATGAAATTAGGCTACCAAACAGCCAAAAAGCTGAAAAAATTTCGCATTTACTATATATGGATGATTTGAAACTCTATGGAAAGTCAGAAATAGAAATCCAATCATTGACAAATACAGTCCGAGTATTCAGCACCGATATTTCAATGCAGTTTGGCATGGAAAAATGCGCCACTGTATCCATAAAAAGGGGCAAAATCACTGCATCTGAGGGAATTGAAATGCCCAATGGCCAACTAATTAAATGCAAAGAAAATGAAGCCTACAAATACTTAGGCATTCTGCAGTTGGATAACATCAAGCATGGAGAAGTAAAAACTATTGTCAGGCGAGAGTACACCAACAGAGTTAGGAAAATTTTGAAATCTAAATTGAATGGTGGAAATACAATCAAGGCCATAAATACCTGGGCAATACCAGTTATAAGATACACAGCTGGCATAGTTAACTGGACACAAGCTGATTTGGACCTTTTGGACCGAAAAACCAGGAAACTAATGACAATGCACTACAGTTTACATCCACGTGGTGATACTGATAGACTATACCTGCCCCGAAAATCAGGTGGCAGAGGATTATTACAAGTGAAGCAAACAGTTGAAGAGGAAAAACATGCACTGGCTGATTATTTAAAAGAAGTCAAGAACATCTATTAATCGAAGTAAAGAACAAAAATCTACTGAAGGCCCAACAGACAAAACAAGAATACAGAAAAGATGTGACAAAATCAAGAATGGAGAGTTGGCAGAACAAAGCACTGCATGGTCAATTTCTGGAAAAAATAAAAGATAAAGTGGACAGTGAACAAACTTGGTTATGGTTAAAAACAGGTACATTAAAGAAAGAAACAGAGTCACTAATCCTGGCTGCGCAAGAACAAGCTATCCGCACAAATGCCATTAAGGCCAAAATCGAAAAATCCTCTGATGATGCCAAATGCAGACTTTGCAAAGAAGCTGATGAAACTGTTGATCACATACTCAGCTGCTGTAAAAAAATCACGCAGACTGATTATAAATTGCGGCACAATTCAGTAGCACAAATGATCCATTGGAATTTGTGCAAAAATTATAATATTAAAACAGCAACAAACTGGTGGGAACATCAGCCTGAAAAAGTCACCGAAAATCAGATGGTCAAGATCTTGTGGGATTTCCGTATACAAACCGACAAAATACTGGCGCATAATACACCAGACATCACACTGGTTGAGAAAAATAAGGTCACAATCATAGACATCGCAATACCAGGTGATAGCAGGGTCGCCGAGAAGGAACATGAAAAAATCGCAAGATACCAGGACTTAAAAATCGAAATTCAACGACTATGGCACAAACCAGCAGTGGTAATTCCAGTGGTAATTGGCACACTGGGTGCTATTCCAAAAGCACTGGAATTACATTTAAAACAGTTAAAAATTGACAAAATCACCATCAGTCAAATGCAAAAAGCCGCACTGCTTGGATCTGCACGCATATTACAAAAATACGTTACGACGTCCTAGGCCCCTGGGTGGGGCCCGACTAGTAACCAATGCCAAATCCGGCGAAACAACTGGCCGCTGTGATACAATTGTATAATAATAATAATAATAATAATAATAATAATAATAATATAGTTAACTGGACACAAGCTGATTTGGACCTTTTGGACCGAAAAACCAGGAAACTAATGACAATGCACTACAGTTTACATCCACGTGGTGATACTGATAGACTATACTGCCCCGAAAATCAGGTGGCAGAGGATTATTACAAGTGAAGCAAACAGTTGAAGAAGAAAAACATGCACTGGCTGATTATTTAAAAGAAAGTCAAGAACATCTATTAATCGAAGTAAAGAACAAAAATCTACTGAAGGCCCAACAGACGAAACAAGAATACAGAAAAGATGTGATAAAATCAAGAATGGACAGTTGGCAGAACAAAGCACTTGCATGGCCAATTTCTGGAGAAAATAAAAGATAAAGCGGACAGTGAACAAACTTTGTTATGTTTAACAACAGGTACATTAAAGAAAGAAACAGAGTCACTAATCCTGACTGCGCAAGAACAAGCTATCCGCACAAATGCCATTAAGGCCAAAATCGAAAAATCCTCTGATGATGCCAAATGCAGACTTTGCAAAGAAGCTGATGAAACTGTTGATCACATACTCAGCTGCTGTAAAAAAATCGCGCAGACTGATTTTAAATTGCGGCACAATTTAGTAGCACAAATGATCCATTGGAATTTGTGCAAAAATTATAATATCAAAACAGCAACAAACTGGTGGGAACATCAGCCTGAAAAAGTCACCGAAAATCAGATGGTCAAGATCTTGTGGGATTTCCGTATACAAACCGACAAAATACTGGCGCATAATACACCAGACATCACACTGGTTGAGAAAAATAAGGTCACAATCATAGACATCGCAATACCAGGTGATAGCAGGGTTGCTGAGAAGGAACATGAAAAAATCGCAAAATACCAGGACTTAAAAATTGAAATTCAACGACTATGGCACAAACCAGCAGTGGTAATTCCAGTGGTAATTGGCACACTGGGTGCTATTCCAAAAGCATTGGAATTACATTTCAAACAGTTAAAAATTGACAAAATCACCATCAGTCAAATGCAAAAAGCCGCACTGCTTGGATCTGCACCCATATTACGCAATTATGTTACGACATCCTAGGCCCCTGGGTGGGGCCCGACTAGTAACCAATGCCAAATCCGGCGAAACAACTGGCCGCTGTGATACAATTCTGTTGTTGCAATGATGATGATGATGATGATGATGATGATGATGATGATACTGGTCACTTGAAGCTAAAAGAGTATGAGAAGTTAACAGACATTCCTTAGCACATGAGCTAGAAGAATTTTGTTAAAGAGGATTTTAATCAATGAAGAAGGCAGCTCCTTTGTTCTTGACTTCGGACTACGGTCCCAAACAGTATCAAATTCTCCTCTCATTGTGGCAACAGGTTGAATTGTCCTGCATTGTCAAAGAATTGAATGATGAGGTCATTGGATATTTCCTCCATTCCTGATCAACAGGCAGGAGCAGGAAGTGAAAAAAGGGGATGGATAAATCAAGGAGTGATTCAAGGGAGAAGAAGACAATTTGCTTTGCATGTAAAGTTCAGGTCTGCCTTGCTTTCATCAGAGTGGAATGTTGCATTACCAATATTGCATTACCAAAGACTTCTTTTTAAAATATATATATAAATTGATTGGTTGCCTATTAAGGTGCCATCAAGGTTATGTCAACTTTTAGCGGCTCCATAAATAGGATATCTATGATGATCAACAACAAAAATATTTAGGATGATCTGTCCTTAACCTTGTTCTTGAAAGCTTTCAATTTTGCACCTATCCCTGCTGCAATCTGGGATTATTGTACCTGTCCAACAACATTGTTACTTATCATTGTCTCTCCTTCCATTTTTTTCAGCATGATGGATTTCTCAAAGATTCTGAGTCTTTACATCAAGTGTTCAAAAGTTCTGTAAATCTGAACCTGGTCATGTATACCTCAAGTGAGACTTCAGAAGGTCAACGATCCCTTTGTTCGTTTTAGATTACAGATTACCACAGTTGGAAGGGAATTTGTAGATCATCAACTCCACCATCCCCCACCGAACCAGGAGATCTTGCCCTGCACCATTTCTGACAGATGGCAGTCCAGTCTTTTCTTGAAAGCTTCCAGTGATGAAGCTCACACAACTTCGGAAGGCAACTTCTGTTCCATTGGCTGATTGTTCTCACTGTCAGAAAAATTCTCCTGATTTCTAGGTTGAATCTCTCCTTGTTCAGTTTCCATCCATTATTCCTTGTCTGGCCTTCAGGTGCTTTGGAAAATAGTTTGACCCTTTCCTCTCTGTGGCAGCCCCTCAAATATTGGAAGGCTGCTCTCATGTCTCCCCTGGTTCTTCTCTTCCCTAGACTAGCCATGCCCAGTTCCTACAACCGTTCATTGTATGTTTTAGCCTACAGTCCCCTAATCATCTTGGTTGCTCTTCTCTGCACTCTTCCTACAGTCTCAACATCTTTTTAATAGCGTGGTGACCAAAACTCGATGCAGTACTCTAGGTGTGGTTTTACTAAGAATTTATAGAGTGATATTAGTACCTCCCTTGATCTTGATTGTATCTCTCTGTTAATGCAATTTAGTATTGCATTGGCTTTTTTGTTTGCTCCCTCCGTTCTTTATAGCAGGAGCTTCCAATCTTGGCAACTTTAAATCTTGTGTTCTTCAACTCCCACATGTCTTAAAAATGGCTGGCTGAGAAATTCTGGGAGTTGAAGTCCTACTCTATAGTATTCTCAGGAATGTTCTCCAAAATCCAACTTCAAGTTGCAATACACTTTTTATATCCTGCTTCTTCAAAGTCTGTTCTCTGTGATTATTTCAAATCATTTTTCTGGATTTGCACATTATTCGGATCTCAGCTTCCGTAGTTTTCCACAGGGGAAAACATCTGTGATTGGACGATTCTGATTTTTGCAAAGGTGGACACATCGTGGCATCCGAGTGTCTTTCTGGAGGCCATCAATAACCAAATGCTAATCTATACATTTTTATTATTGCTGAAAATCAGAAGCAGGGAAAAGCCATTTCATTTGGCGCTAAAAGATTTCAAGTGCAAAATTAAATTGGAATTTCCCAATTATATTATCCTGCCCCGTATTTTATTTGCAGTAAGTGGTCATTCCCTCTCCCCCCCCCCACTCGTTTTTGCATATTTTCTGCTATGTTGCTTTTATATCAAATGGTTATTATTTTTGGTTCATTTACTTTCTCGACATCATGTTATTTTAAAAATTCAATTACTACAGTGCAAACTAAAAGAGAAAGGCAGCGATAACTACCCTCGTGATTGAAATGCTAGCTTTGTTTTAAGAGGAGGATAATATAATTTGCACAGCAATAATATAATTACTATTGTCTCAAATGTTGTCTTTTCAACACAAAGACGAGATGATGCCGAGGGATCATAACCAAAAATTGATCTCACTGACAGAACTAAGGCCCCAGAAGACCATTCGTGAAATGCAATTTGTAATGGCTCTGCGTGTGCAGGTTTGTGTGTGCGCAAAAAAGATGTTGAGCTTGACAACATTTTATACTTAAGGAAATATACTAATATAAAAAAAAAACAGAATCACATAACTCTGTGATTGCAAATCTTACCCAACATTATTTTAAAATTATTGCAAAGACATCAATGTCATGAAATAAAAGTATGGGAGACCAGTGTACTACTACATGTAGTCCTCAAGTTGCGACCACAATTGAACAAAAAATGTATGTTGGGTAAGTGAGACATTTGTTATGTGAGTTTTGCCCTGTTTTATGACCTTTCTTGCCACCGTTGTTAAGTGAATCACTGCAGTTGTTAAGTTAGTGACAGAAGGTTACTGCAAAAGCCCCATTTCCTCCTGATCGGCTGGGACTCCGGAGGCAGAGAATAGATGGGGGCGGAGCCAGTCAGAGGTGGTATTTACTGGTTCTCTGAACTACTCAAAATTTCCGCTTTCAGAACTGGTCAGAGCTGCTGCATATCCCCTATTCATAAGTGTGCAAATGGTCAAAAGTCACTTTTTTCAGTGCCGCTGTAACTTTGAACGGTCACTAAATGAATATTTGTAAGTCGTGGACTACCCGTACTTGAAAGTGTGATTGACTGACTGGTTGACTGATTATATGCTATGATGTGTTGACTCTTCGCAACTGAAGATAGATCTTCTCCAGAATGACATATCCCAACGAGGTTCTTTAGATCTTCCAACAGTGCACTCCTTGCTAACAGTAATTGAGTTCAGACACCCTGATGCTGGTTTCCCTTTTCTTCTCTTTCCTTCCACTTACCCACTTAGGTTTAAAGGTGTCTCCAAGGAACTATGTCTTTACATAATGTATCTGAAGGAGGATAGCATGAGTCTGGTCATGTATGCCTTGAGTGAAGACTTTGGGTTGACTTATTCAATGAGTCCATTGGTTTGTTTTTTTGGTTGTCCATGATATTCTCAAGAGCCTTGAGTGAAGTCTTTGGGTTGACTTATTCAACGAGTCATTTGGATTGTTTTCTTGGTTGTCTATGCTATTCTCAAGAGCCTTGAGTGAATTCTTTGGGTTGACTTATTCAACGAGTCATTTGGTTTGTTTTCTTGGTTGTCCATGATATTCTGAAGAGCCTTGAGTGAAGACTTTGGGTTGGCTTATTCAACGAGTCCATTGGTTTGTTTTTTTGGTTGTCCATGCTATTCTCAAGAGCCTTGAGTGAAGTCTTTGGGTTGACTTATTCAACGAGTCATTTGGTTTGTTTTCTTGGTTTTCTATGCTATTCTCAAGAGTCTTCTCCAACACCAAGACTAATAATACAGAATAAACAGGTTCTTCCTCTTTATCATTATCTTTGGGTTAACGCATCACACCGAGTGCTAGTTTTGAAAGACGTGACAACCTGGTTAACACAACGACAAGTCCTAAACCGCATATGCTGCTGAGCCCAACCCAGACCAACTATATGAATACAGGCCCTATGCTTTTCCAGTCCTCCCACTCCCACCACTAGCTGCTTGGCCTCTGGGCCTGGGGAGCACACCGCTTCCTCTCCCAAATTGCACACACCTCTCTCTGCCAAGCAAACAGGTAGAGGCACCTGTGCAAAACCAACAAAAACCAGCCCATCCTTTGAAAACTTCCTGGAGGAGATGATGAAATTGCTTTTGATGGGCATCCCGGGGTTGAAGCAGTAGCAGTAGCCTTGTCAAGACGATGACTACCCATTATGATGGTAGAAAAGCCAATTAGGCCTGCTTCTCATTGCTGTCTAAGCACCCTATCATCTGGGGATTTAAGGCAATTTATTTTACGAGACTGAAATCAACACATGTTCTTTATACAGTAGGTGTAGGCTTGTCTAAATATTCTCTCTACGGTGAGGGCGCATACTTTTCTTTGATACCGGGTGGGTGGATTTTCTGTGGAACCAGTTTGACTCCCAATTATACAATTATTTCTTCAGGAGTCCTGCAGCTCTTGAGTGCTGGCTGAGAACATAAGGGAGCTGCCTAAAAATTGTGGGGTATGCGATTCTGGAATGAACTCTTTGGATCCCTTGTCATGTTTGGGGCATTAAACAATGATGGTTAATAAGAGGGGGTGTGAAGCTAGCCTCTGGTTCCTCAGCTGGGATGCTACCGGTGTTACCTATTTTTGGCTGAAGCACGTACTAAGTTCCCTTACGCCAGTTATCGTGTTAAGGTGCGGCTTGTTTAACCATGATTTCCTGAAACAATGACAATTAGCTTTGATCAGATGATATTTATTTTATTAATTGTTTAAGAAAATGTACCTTTTTGTGGATTACTGCCTTGTCAAGGCAAAAGGGGCTTGGGTAGCCCAATATGAGCTATGCCTTGCAGGGCCACCCAAGACAGAAAGGTCATAGCAGAAAGATCTGACAAAACGTGATCCACTGGAGAAAGAAATGGCAACCCACGCCAGTATTTTTGCCATGAAAACCCCATGGAGAACCCCTAATGACAAGGAAGGACTCCCTGGAGAAGAGCCCCATGCTGGAAGAGATTGAGGGCAAAGGGGACGACAGAGAATGAGGTGGCTGGATGGAGTCACTGAAGCAGTTGGCATGAGCTTAAATGGACCCCAGAGGATGGTAGAGGACAAGGAAGGCCTGGAGGAATGCTGTCCATGGGGTCTTGATGAGTCGGACACGACTTCACAACCAATTCTCCGGGTGGCGCCATAGACTCTGCCATCTTGTTTTTGGGTTCTGCGCATGCACAGAACAATTTTAATTGCAGTGTGCACATGAGTGAGCCAGTAGTAGTGCCTGTCGGAACCCACCCCTGGCCATGAACCAATTAAGCAAACTAATTGTCTCCTGCAAACTCCACTCCCCTTTTGCTCCTCTTTTATTTCCTCTGGGAGGGGCCATTCATCATCTGGCCTTACTCCCAAGTCGAGCCCTTTTCTTTAGCTGTTCCCTTCATCTGACAACTCTGTACATGTGCACACTGGGAACAGGCTCCAGTTGTTCATCTGCCTCACTGGTCTGACTCTGAAGGCAGCTGATAACTGGCATACAGCTCTGGCCCCCACTCTGCCTCCGACACAGAGCCCTCGTCAGAGCCTTCCCCAGACTCCAGGACTGGCCCATCTTCCACCCCAACCTCCTCACTGTCCGAATCTGCTGCCAGCTCTGCTGGCCGCTGGCAGGCCACAACAACACTTTCTTCAAGACTGAATTCCTGAGAGCTGCAATAGAATAAGCTATCAACTGAAAGTTGGAACTCTATGCATTTGATAAACCCATCCTTTTTCTTTCTTCTCCCCCTTTTTAAATTTTTTATTAATTTACCTCTTTCTTTCTTTAAAGAGGAACTATTTGTTCCAGCCTTTTGCAGGGCTGAATTATAGATCACAATCCACAGGTGACGAGGTCAAAAAGCAACTTTGGAGAATTAATCTCTTGAGCTTGTCACCCTGGCCAGTTTATCCTCCTCTCTTGCGCCATCAAGCATTTTTTTAAAAACGCCTTTCTCTTGCATTTGTGGGTGGGGACAAGACAATTGTCAAACCTTGTTTTGGAAGGAATTTCATTCTTCAATAGCCAGACAGTTCTTCTGATACATTTGAAACTTACAATGATACTTGTCAACCACACCAGTCAGGTATCTCCTCACTGTAATAAAAGGGCGATTTCGAAGGAACACCTCTTATAGGCCAAATCACATTGCTAATTCAACATCTATTTAACTCAATGCCTTTTGGGAATACCATATTATTCCGTTATGCTTTGGCTATGGCCACTGTCAGGCATTTTCCTGGCTAACACAAAGGGCACAATCTCAGATTAGATTGACAAGAGTTGGAAGGGATCTTGTGGGTCATCTAGTCCAACCCCACACCCAAGCAGGAGACCGTACTGAGAAATGGCAATCCAATCTCTTCCTCAAAGCCTCTGGGGATGAAGCTCCCACAACTTCCGTAGTCAGCTTCTGTTCCATGGGTTGATTGTTCTGTCAAAAAATGTCTTCCTATTTCCAGGTTGACATTCTCCTTGATCAGTTTCCATCCATTGTTCCTTATCTGGCCTTCGGTGCGTTGAAAAATAGGATTTCCCCCTTTTCTCTGTGACAGCTTCTCAAGTATTGGAAGATTGCTAACATGTCTCCCCTGGTCCTTCTCTTCACTAGACTAGCCATGCCCAGTTCCCGTAACTGTTCATCGTATATTCCAGCTTCCTAATCATCTTGGTTGCTCTTCTCTGCACTTTTTCTAGAATCTCAACATCTTTTTAAAAGTGTGGTGACCAGAATTGGATGCAGTATTCCAGATGTGAATCTAAAATAGAAAACAAAAAGAGAAATTGTAAGTTATACATAAATTCCACGTTTTGAGTTACTTACTGACTGCCATAGTCTGCTTGGATTTAGTTTTTTTTTTGAATGCCTGTTATCTTAAATAATTTTGGGTGATGACTTCACATGTACATAGACACAAAGGAGGGAGGTAGATCTGCCTAGTTTATTGAAGAATAGGATTGAGGAGGCATGATAATTGTTTTCTAGTACTTGAGAGGCTGTCACAAACAAGAGATGTTCTCCAAAGCACCAAGAGGGCAGGACAAGAAGAAATGGGTGGGAAATCATAAAAGAGTGATCCAACCTAGAATAAGGAGAAATTTCCTGTCTCTGAGAACAAATAATCAATGGAATGGCTTGCTTTCCGGAGTTCTGAGTTCTCCATCACTGGGAGTTTTCAAAAATATGACTGGATTTGACTGGGATGGCATAAGGCTCCTCCCTTGAGCAAGGGTTGGACTAGAAGACCTCTGAGGTCACTTCCATTCCTATGAGTGTTTGTTCTGCAGTTCAAAGAAAGTCTTAATAATTCTCACATCACTGGGAGTCATAACATGGTTCATTTGTTTATGGATTTAGCATGCCATGTGAAAACAGCAAGCGGTGGCATCTCCAGTAAGTCATCTTTAAGGAATTTATGGCTTGAGTGTAGGAGTGACTTCATTTAAATCAATTCACAAGCGGCCCTGTTTACACAGCTTGGTAAAACCGAAATCTGTGCCAATACACCTATAGGCACACCAAATTTTGGTTTGGTTTGAGTCATGTATTAAAAATAAGTTGCAGCCCTTTCTGTTATACTCTGCTTCCAAAGACTTTAACTAAGACCTTCCACTTGTTCAAAATCTTCAATTTTGTTATTGAAATATATATATGGCCATGAATATTTGAATCGGGAAAAGCCATGGTGTAATGTTTCAACAGCCATGGAGATTGGCTCCTGCGCCTGCCCACCCCCCCATACACAATCCTCCTGTATAATCACCATGGGCTCACCCCAACACAACATGGCTTCCATTTCAATTGAATTTCAATTCTTCGGTGGTGGAAACTGATTTCTGCCAACTCCCTGAAAAAAAGTTTTACATTACTACATTGATTGGATGTGTATAATTTAACATATTGCTTTGTTGATTCTATCTACAGTGACAGTGTGCATTTGGATTCAAGTTCTGTTAAGATACAGCCTGTTGTGTCTTAAAATAGCTTCTACTGTACAGCACAGTGGAGTTGCCATGGTAACGGCTTCACACTAGTCCACATGGGGTCTCCCTCTAATTCAGGATTGGGATAAATACATACCCAGGCTAAGCCAGGTTATCTTCTAGTTATAAATAAATTCACAAAAGAGGAACCAAATGATACAACTTAAAATCTTCCACACTTAGAATATATAATAGATTTGTTGTGGATTCAAGGAGATGTCTTATTACTTTTAATATAGACTAACAGAGTTGCAAGAGATCTTGGAGGTCTTTTAATCCAACCCCCTGTTCAATACCATTTCAGACAAATGGTTGTTGAGTCTCTTCTTAAAAGCCTCCAGTGAGTGATATAGCAGCCACAACTTCTTAAGGCAACTTCTGTTCCACTGATCAATTGTCCTCACTGTTAGGAATTTTCTCCTTATTTCTAGGTTGCTTCTCTCCTAGATTAGTTTCCACACATTGCTCCTTGTCCTGCCTTCAGGTGCTTTGGAGAATAGCTTGACTCCCTCTTCTTTGTGGCAACCCCTCAAATATTGGAACACTGCTATCATGTCTCCCCTAGTCCTTCTCTTGGCTCGACTAGATTAGATTAAATTCATTAAACCAGATTAGATTCCTTCCTTTAGATTAGATTCCTTCCTTTAGATTAGATTATTGATTGATTGATTTTAGTTATTTTGTTTGTCAAACATGTACAAGATGACAGGTATAAGTATAAACATGGATATGAACAAAGGAAATGAGTACAAATAAATCAGGACAGTAGGACAGGGACGGTAGGCACGCTGGTGCGTTTATGCACACCCGCTTTATGGACCTCTTAGGAATGGGGTGAGATCCACAGCAGACAGTTTAAGGTTGAAGCTGTGAGGGTTTGAGGCTATAGTAATGTAGAGCATTCCAGGCGTTGACCACTCTGTTGCTGAAGTCGTATTTTCTGCAATCGAGTTTGGAGCAGTTTACCTTGAGTTTGTATCTATTGTTTGCCAGTGTATTGTTGAGGTTGAAGCTGTAGTAGTTTTTAAAAGCTGGATGTTGTAGCAGACAATTTTGTGTGCTGTGCTTAAGTAGACCATAGGCGGCGTAGTTCAAGGTTGTCCAAGCCCAAAATTTCGAGCCTGGTGGCGTAAGGGATTCTATTGTGAGTAGAGGAGTGGAGGACTCTTCTCATGAAATACCTCTGGACCTGCTCAGTTGTGTTAATGTCCGATATACAGTGTGGATTCCAGGAAGATGAGCTGTATTCGAAGATTGGTCTGGCAAAGGTTTTGCGTTCCCTAGTTAGCAGTACAATGTTACTGGAGAAGCAGCTTTGCAAAATTAACAATGCTTTTTGGCAATGCTGTGACCGTGAGACTGGATTAGATTCGAACTACTGATGTTCTCAAGATGAAGGAGAGGTCACAGCACAAGGATTAAAGCCGTTGCTTTGTAGGAAGACAGTGCCAACTCCTCACCTGCTCACCTGGAACCTGGCGAAGCGATTGATGCCAACTACAAGTAGGCCAGATGGAGCAATATATATATCCAACTCTTTTTAAGTCCCAGAGTATGACTTTAACATTCAGGCATGTACATTTGGGCAATCATCCTTAATTGATCACTTGCCTGATTTACACCTTTCATCAGGAAGTCCAACCCTTGTTTAGCACAGGAATCCAAGTGAGAACCTCCATAAGAGATAGATATCAGCTTTCACCTGACATAACAAAAAGGTATTCACAACTCCCTTCAACGTTTCATTCCATTGTTGAAATATGACTATTGCAGAGTGTTGCCTAACATCCAGCTGGGATCTGCCTTCCTCTAACTCAAGGTTCCGATTGTCCATGATGACTTCGACCTACGACATACAATTGAGCCCAACATTTCTGTTGCTAAGGGAGACATTTGCCCCATTTTACGCCCTTCCGTGCCACATTTGTTAAGCCAATCCCTGCGATTGTTCAGGTAGCAACACCATTGTTAAGTGAAGCTGGCTCCCCCGTTTTTGCTTGTCAGAAAGTCGCAACAGGGGATCGCACATACCCCGGGGACGCTGCAACCATCATAAATATTACTCACCATGGGGATGCTGCAACGGTCGTAGGTGTGAAAAAGGGTCAGAAGTCACTTTTCAATGCTATTGTCAGGGCTGGAAACCACCTTGGGCCTCAGATCTTCAGGCCTGCCACGTTTAATCTGTGGGAAACTGGGAGGAGGGATTGTATGGAGCTGGGGAGATATATAGTCATAACAACATTCCTTTCTTTGAGAGTCAAGGACATCCTGCCCTGTACCTTGAGGGGCGTGACTGGGAGGCATCTCCAGTTGGGACAGTGCCTGATTGGGCCATGGGATGGACATGTGGGTGCTGGGCAGAGACTTGGACTTTCCTTTGGGTGGGAAAACCCTGGAAGCGTTCAGATCCGGTTTTTCCCAGATGTGCCAATACGACATCTCTAATAAAATGGAACTTTGAGGAACTTCAAGCCACGGAGTCTTCTTTCGTTGGGGGGCATTCCTTAGAAACCTGATAGCTGTTGTAACTTTGAATGGTTAGCAAACAAATGGTTGTAAGTTAAGGATTACCTATATCTGCGAGATTGTACTATCTCTAGGTAAATGAACTCTTGGCTGTCAAAAAGTTTTCCCTTATCGTCTAGGGAATTTTAATTCTGTTCTGCCACTCACACATTCACTCACGATACTATCTCACTTTTAATCTAGTTTCCCACCGAACATGGCGCCCAAAACATGAGCCAAGGCACTTTTAAAAAAAAAAAATAGAAGCTTTGGTTTTGGTTTTTATCTTAATTGCTTTGAATAGTTCTTTACATCTGTGATAGGTTTTTATCCCCCGTTCACTGCCTAGAGTGCCCTTGATAAGAGGGGGCCACCATATAAAGGTGGTCCTCGACTTACGACCACAACTGAGCCCAACATTTCTGTTGCTAAGTGAAACATTTGAAGGTTGTCCCATTTTACGACCTTTCATGTCACGGTTGTTAAGTGAATCACCGCAGTTGTTAAATTGAGGGAATCTGGCTTTCCAACTGGCTTTGTTTGTCAGAAGGTCGCAAAAGGGGATCACGGGACGTGACCCTGGGACACTGCAACCGTCATAAATATGAGTCAGTTGCCAAGCGTCTCAATTTTGATCGCATGACCATGGGAATGCTGCAATAGTTGTTAAGTGTGAAAAGGGGTCAGAAGTCACTTTTTCTTAGTGCCATTGTAACTTTGAGTGGTCACTAAAAAAACTCGTAATTTGAGGACTACCTATAAATTATATGTATGTGTGGCTGGAATTTCCAACCAAGAAGCCAAGAATTCCTGTGGTTATGATAAATAATATAGGACAAATAGATCTATATATCTCTATCTCTATGTATCTATGTATCTATGTATGTATGTATCTATCTATCTATCTATCTATCTATCTATCTATCTATCTATCTATCTATCTATCTATCTATCATCTATCTATTATCTATCTAATCTATCTATCTATCTATCTATCTATCTATCTATCTATCTATCTATCATCTAAACAGCTGTGTGTTTGTGTGTGTTCCATCATAACTCTGGAGCGCCTTGAGCAATTTCAACCAAACTTGATACACAGATGACTTACACGTTGGAAAGAAATACTGTGGGGGTAAGACACCCCTAACACCCCTCAGGGTGTATGTTCTGTTAAGATACAGCCTGTTGTGCCTTCAAATGGCTTCTACTGTACTGCGGTAAAATGGCTTCTACTGCACAGTGCAGTGGAGTTGCCATGGTAACGGCTTCACAGTACTCCGCAAGGGGGCTCCCTCTGGCAAGGGGGGAAAGCCAACATTAGAAATTATGCTTGGTCTGGACATTTCCCCCCTATAAATAAATACCCAGACAACAGCTAGTATAAATATAAATATAGGGCAAACAATGAAGACATTCCTGCGGCTAGGGCAAACAAACAAGAGTAGAGTTTGTCTTATTCCAATTGTATTTCGGCAATTAATTAAACACAATAGGGCTACTCCCTATATGTATAATCGTGCTTCTCTTTTGCCTCATCTTCAATTATTAAAGTGGCAAATTTTAACAGGGCTCTGCAGATTTCCATGCAGTCTTTGGGCTTCAGAACATTTAATTTAAATTGGTTCACCACTGCAGAACCACAAAGAAATCCTTGCAGTCTTAAATGAACCAAATTAATTGAATATTCCAGCATTAATCCCTGTGGATTAAAGCGTTTACCTTTTTTTTTTTTTTTTTTGGACACAGTTAAATTGCACCTTGGTGGTTATTTGTAAGAGGGCTCTGGAAAGGCTCCAAGGATGCATTCAAGGATATATGCAATGCAAGTAGTCATTAAATTATGATAACCATTTGTAAAATTTTGCATGCAAGATTTTTCAGGCGCCGAACCGGTAGTAATGCCGGCAAGAACCCACCCCTGTGTCCAATCCTTAGGCATGAAAGCCAGTGGGTAATTTGGGACCAATCACCAGGAGACTGTGAGTTCTAGTTCCATCTTAGCCATGAAAACCAGCTGGGTAACCTTGGTTTTTTTCAGCCCAACCCACTTCACAATATTGTTGTTGTTGTTGTTGTTAGGAAATTAGGAGGAGTTGTGTATTGGATATGTCCGCCACCTTGAGTTATTTGTAAAAACAATAAAGGCGAGATTCAAATAAATAGGTAACTAATTAGATTCTACCATTGTATAAACTCTATAACCTCTGGACTCACTGCAACAACTGGGCAACGCAAAATGCAGCATTTTTTAATGGGGGGGGGAAGGGACTTCAAAGAACATGAAGAGTGCCCAACCAAGAATGCCCAATTTTAAGGCAGTGGAAGAGCCCCACCCACCCACCATACACCCACCCACCATACACCCACCCACACGCCTTGAGTCGGAATGGCAGTGTGATCAGGAAAAGGAAGTTCGTGAAGTGGGGTTTTTAAAAAAAAATCAAATAACTTAGTTACGTTCAACTTCGATTCCAAACAGCCTTAAGACCGAATTACTCATGGAAATAATAGTTTGCCTCCCCTGGCAACACTCTTCACAGCAGTTGTGTTGGCACCTGCCCCAGCTTGTGAGGTTCTGCCTTTAAAAGAAATGACGGGAGGCTTCCACAAACGGATTAACCCTGGACCTTGACAGAGAGGGGGGGGGGCGAGAAAAAGAGAAGAAGAAGAAGAAGAAGTCACAGCTGAACAAAACTTTTAAAAGTAAAAATGCCACAAGATACGGCAAGAGTTCAGTGTGTCTCCTAAATTCTCCATTAGGCTTATGGCGCAGTGTTTTCCAACCTTGGCAACTCTAAGGTGTGTGGACTTCAACTCCCAGAATTCCCCACTCAGCAAGCTATTCTAGAATAGGATAGAATAGAATAATGAATAGGAAAAGAATAGAATAATGAATAGGAATAGAATAGAATAGAGAAGAGAAAATAGAATTGAATAATGAATAGGAATAGAATAAATAGAATAGAATAATGAATAGGAACAGAATAGAATAGAATGAATAGGAATAGAATAACAAATACAATAGAATAGATAAATAGAATAGATAAATAGAATAGAATGGAATAGAGAAAATAGAATAGAATAGAATAACAAATAGAATAGAATAAATAGAATAGAATAGGAAATAGAATAGAGAAGAGAAAATAGAATAGAATAAAATAGGGAATAGAATAAAGAAAAGAACAGAACGTGCTGGAAAGGACCTTGGAGGTCTTCTAGTCCAGCCCCCTGCTCAAGCAGGAGACCCTGTACCATTCCGGACAACTGGCTCTCTTAATGTTCTATGCATCGCTGCAAGAGTTCCCAAAGTTTCATTGTCCGTCCGTCCGTTCCTGCGGAGTTTGCCTGTTTAGCGGAGGTGCTTGCAGGAATATTGCCCTGGCCTGAACCTTCTTGCCCAGAAGTGCCCAACTTTCCCGCAACTTTGAAAGCCCCGCGCACTTCAACTCCCAGAATTCCCCAGTCGGCCCTGTTTTCCCAGTTGAGAAGTTTGCCCGCAGCCTCGCAGCCCCGCCCGTCCCCTCGGGCAGCTGCAGCTGCAACGCCCCGCCCGGCCGCGGCTTCCCTGGCGGCGGCAGCGGCAGGTGAGCTCGGGGGCCCGGCGTCGGGCGTGGCCCCGGCGGGGAGGGCGGGCGTCCCGCTGCCTAACCTCCGCCCGGCGCAGCCACCGGGCCAGTGCCAGCCCCGCGTCAGTGCCCCGCGCAGCGCCAGCATGTACGGCGTCCAGCAACACGTCCAGCCGACGCCGCTGCCTCCGCCCTGGAGCTCCCGCTCCCAGCCGGCCGTCCCGTCTCCGCCCCGCGGCTACTGCCCGGTGCCGCCGCCGCCGGCGCCCTCCCGCTCCTGCTTCGAGCCGCCGCCTTCGCTGCCCGCCACGCTGCCCCGCGCCCGTCAGAGCCCGCGCCCCGCTGCCCCTGCAGCTGGGCCAGCCCTACCCCGACCCCTTCCCGCCGCAGGAGGCTTGTAACGGCGGCGGCAGCGTGGTCTACGAGCGCGTCCGCACCTACAGCAGCCCCGGCGGGAAGCGGGTGCAGCTCCTGGACGCCCCCAACGGCTGCTCCCCCCGGGCGCTCTCGCCCTTCGACGCCAGCCCGGGATACCAGCACGTGATCTGGAGCAACGACCCCCCGTTGCAGGTAATGGCACCTCCCCCCCTCCTCCTCACAGCCCATCCCCCCCCCCGATTCCCCGATTGGGTTCCTGCTTGGTCTCACCTGGGGGAGGAAGCACCCCATGTTCTCACCTGGAGGAGGGAGCCCCTCCTGGAGGAGAGAGCACCCCCATGTCCTCCTGGAGGAGGGAGCCCCTCACCTGGAGGAGAGAGCACCCCCATGTCCTCACCTGGAGGAGGGAGCCCTTATCTGGGGGAGAGAATACATGGTAGCAGAGAGCAACCCACTACAAGCCTATGAAGCCCACCAGGAAGAAGGAGCTGGGTCCTATCTATCTAAAGCAGTGTTTCTCAACCTTGGCAACTTGAAGATGTCCGGACTTCAACTCCCAGAATTCCCCAGCCAGCGCTGGCTGGGAATTCTGGGAGTTGAAGTCCGGACATCTTCAAGTTGCCAAGGTTGAGAAACACTGTCCTAGCCAGTGGTGGGTGGGTGGGCGCTGGAAAAAACGTTACCCTCTCCAAGTTCACAGATTGTAAGGGGCAGGGCGCCCTACTTTTTCCAAGTAGAAGGGTCAATAGCTTCTGGTTGCCATCCCCCCCCCCCACCTCTCCCAAACTGTGGAACTGGATCCAATTGGATCTCTCTCCCAACACTGACTTGCTCTCCTCTTTTCTATCACCTGGACAAGAGGCACCTTTCACTCACCTTACGTAGAGGCCAGGCGCTTGCTGCCCTTTGGAAGGATATACGGGGCCAGGGAGAGGAAGAGGCTGGGCCATAGTTCTCCATCCAAGGTGCCACTATTTTTCAGGGATGTAGGTTTGCACTGGACTGAGTTTGACCCTCTCTTCAAAAGGGTCTCCCCTCAAAAGTTAGGGGCCCTGAGCATCTTGGTTCCAACGGAAAGGCAGCGGCCTTCAGGCTCCTGCCAGCTTCCCGCCGAAGCCGTGGGAGTGGATACAGCTTGCAAATATTCCCAAGCTAAATGTTTTTTTGTCTGTATCACCTTTGGCAAACACAGCTGAGTGTGCTAAGAAAGTGTTCAGATAGCAGATCATTTGGAGCCAGGAACAATGAGACATAAAGGGAGGTTTACCCATGTAACTTTTTTTTTTTTTACAAGTGCTCTTAACAGGCCTTTTTCGCTAACTATTTCCTTAGTTCCTTAAAAGTGATATCCTCCAAGTCCAATTACTGTATTTGTTCTACCTGGAGCAGAAATATCCTTTTTCCATATTTGATGTTGATTGTGTGCGAAATAGAATTAACACCTCCAATGTGCACTTCCTGGCCTTCGGTATTGATTTAATTTTCTTAATTTTCGTTTTGTTTATTGCCCTTGTATTATAATCTCAATTAACTCCTGTATTCTAGTCTTGATTGACTCATTGAACGCGCAACACAAATTGCGTGTAGAAATCATGTGCCAAGTTACATTCATTCTGACTAACATTAATTTCTAGATGAGGTACAATGTTATTAGGGCCAGAAGTTTGCAAAGCAAACAAATACTGTATATTGGGGGGGGGGGGGGGAACCTTTCTGTATGTGTTTGTTTTTTTTAAAACAACAAGGGTGGTTTCATTTTGTTGACGATGGGATTGTGTTGTTTTTGAAGAGGCGATACAATGTTGTGAGAGGAAGCAGTGTGTATATTTATTTATTGAAATTTGTCAAACAAAAACAAGAACAGGAATAAGAGAATAAAAATACAAGGATAGGGACAATAGGCACATTGGTGAAGTTATGCACTCCCCTTCTACTGACCACTTAAGTATGAAGTAAGGTCCACGGAAGTTGATTTGTGACTGAAAGCGTGAAAATTTGTAGCTGAGACAACTGAATTAGGTAGGGAATTCCAGACTTTGACAACTCTGTTACAGAAATCTTATGTTTTTACAGTCAAGTTTAGAACAATTATAGGCGTGTATGTGTGAGTGAAAGAGATTGTAATTGATTCACATTTCTTAGTCATCTTTTCATAGAATTCTCTTCTCCAGCATCAGTTTGCAGTGTAAAACATACCAATTTCGAGTATAATGAAATCATGGACTGGATTTATGCCAGTTTAAGAACTAGCTAATCGGAACAAAAAGTAAATTGGGAATTTGAATAATGGTTGGAAATGTCAGGTTTTATCAAACTGGTTTGATATGAGCTTAAATGCATGCTAGGTTTGAAAAGAGTCATTTTAGCTGTGTGCATATTTTCCAGCAAGCCGGCCTGGCCTGAATAGAATAAAATATAGGATTAATTTGACTGTTAATTTAAATTTAATTTTTAAATTTTTATTGTAAATATCAATTGGGGTTTTTTTGGATACTTTATTTAATGTCCCTTTTTATTTTTGTAATATGTGGGTTTTTTTTTTATGTTGTACGCCGCCCTGAGTCCTTGGGAAAAGGGCGGCATATAAATCCTAAAACCATAAACCTAAATAATTCCAAAAAGTATAGTTGGACTTTCAGATAGAGCAGAAATCTCCAAACTTGGTAACTAAGATTTGTGGACATCTACTCCCAGAATTCCCATGGCTGGCTGGGGAATTCTGGGTGTTGAACTCCACAAGTCTTAAAAGTTGCCAAATTTGAAGACCCCTGGCATAGAGATTGGGTGTTGAGACTTTTCTTCTTGCTTGCTTGCTATAATCCTGCTTTTCATGGGAAATTATACCTTTTGGGAACATTCGGTTATGAAGTTTACATCCTGCATTTCATTCAAGAGGCCCAGGAGATATACAGAGTACTCCCTCCTCCCGTTTCCCTCCAGAACAACCCTGCGAGGTAGGCTGTTTTGAAATAAATACAAGCGATGGGAAAGGAAGATTATAGTAGTACACTTGAATGTGCAACCAGACAGATTGAAGTCCCACCAGTAGAGATGTGGGGTTAAAAAAAACAAAAAACAAATCCTGGCATGGCAATCAATAAAAATGGCTATGCACAGAAGCAAAAAACAAGATGGCAGCAAGAGAATTGGTTCGGGGGCGTGGCAGGCCCGGGTCGCTGCTGGTTCCAGCAATCCAGGCCACCAAACTACTACCAGTTTGGCTGAACCGGTAGGAACCAACCACTGGTATAGGCCTTGCCAACCACCTGCGGATACATCATGGACAGCTCACAACCTGTTGGAGGCCAAAAAAATGCACCTTTGAATGCGATGGACGAGCATCATGGAATGAAATGAAAGTGAAACTGTGTTTTCCTAAGATGGGAGGAGAAATGGCGGCTGGGATAAGAGAACAGTAATAAACAACTGGCAGAGGCACCTCCGTCCTTATAAACTCTTGAGAAAAATCTCCACCATTAGTGAAGAAATTCCAAACAGTTAGTAGAAGAAGTAGTAATGTTTTATTTTGGTTATTAGGGATGTAGTCTACTATTATAGATATTCTTACGTAATGCTGGGATTGTCTGAGACAATTGACTCAACAACGACATTTCCATTGCGACCCAATGGAAATTTGGGGCTCAATTGTGGTTGTAAGTCAAGAACAACCAACATTTTATCTCTATGGGAAGTCCTCGACTTATGACCACAATTGAGCCCAAAATTGAGGTGGCCGAGTGAGAGATTTGTTAAGTGAGTTTAAGTGAGTTGTTAAGTGAATCAATGCAGCTGTTAAATTAGTCACCTGGTTGTTAAGTGAATCTGGCTTCCCCATGGACTTGGCTTGTCAGAAGGTCGCAAAGGGGAATCACGTGACCCCGGGACACTGCAAACCGTCATAACTATGAGCTAGTTGCCAAGCCTCTGAGTTTGTATCATGTGACCTTGGAGATGCTACAACAGTCGTAAGAATGAAAAAGGGTTGTAGGTCATTTTTTCAGTGTTGTTGTAACTTTGAAAGGACTATCTATGTATGAGAAATAGGTATGTAACCTATAGTTGCCAGAGGACAAGGCAGTTTCTTTGAAACTTAGTTCTAGAGAGGATATATTTATCTCTATCGAGCAACCCATCCATCCATCTGTCCGTCCATCCATCATCCATCCATCCATCCATGTCCATCCATCCATTCCCCATCCATCTGTCCATCCATCCATCTGTCCATTCTCCATTTATCCATCCATCTGTCCATTCTCCATTTATCCATCCATCTGTCCGTCCATCCATCTGTCTCTCCATCCATCCAACAATCTGTCCATCCGTCCATTCTCCATCTATCTGTCCGCCGTCCATCCATCCGTCTGTCCATCCATCATCTGTCTATCCGTCTGTCTGTTAGTCCATACATCAGTCTGTCTGTCCATCCATCTGTCCATCCATCTGTCCATCCTCTACCGTTCTGTGTTCCTTTGCAACCATGATATGAAATTCTGCAAGACTTGATTTTTATATATTTCAAGTATGTTCTGTGGAGAGTCCTCATCATTTCCAAACAATATTTGTAAACCCGAAATACTTCTGTCTTCCTCCCCTTCCCAAACCCTTTGATGATAGATCACTCCACCCATCACAGAGCAGAACTTAATAGAGAATCAAATTGCTGACTCAGTTTTTATCCCTGGCCCTTAAATTGCTAGAGTTGCATATTTTCTATCCCGCTACAAGAACCAGAGTTTAATTATGGAAGGTTGGACTAATTATCATCTGCAATTGGAGGGAAGGGGGGTTGTGAGCAGCAATCTTACTTATTCAACAATCTTAATATCCCAGAAGCTTTTTTTAGCAGTTATTTGAAAAAGCTGATAATAAGCAACATTTTATTTATTTGTTTACTAACTGATAACCTGGCGTTGTCCGAGTATTTATTAATAGGGGGAAAATGTCTAGACCAAACGTAATTTTTTAATGTTGGATTTTCTCCCTTACCAGAGGGAGCCCCCCCTTGTGGAGTACTGTGAAGCCGTTACCATGGCAACTCTACTGCGCTGTACAGTAGAATCCATTTTACGGCAGTACACTAGAAGCCATTTGAAGGCATAACAGGCTGTATTGTAACAAAACACAGAGGGGCGTTAGGGGTGTCTTACCCCCACAATATTTGTTCCAAGAGAGTAAATCATCAGTTTGGCTGAAATTTTGGTTTGGTTGAAATTGCTCAAGGCGTTCCAGAGTTATACTGGAACACACACACACACACACACACACACACACACACACACACACACACACACAGAGAGAGAGAGAGAGAGAGAGAGAGAGAGAGAATGAATTTGAATTTGTATGGCCTCCCGTTTCAAATTCATGATTCCGGGCAGTGGACAATATGTTTAAAATTGCACCTTTTTTCTATGTTGCAATGTTACGCTAAGTTGATGAGCTGCCTTAAGACTTGATGTCATTAGTTGTATGCATCTCAAGTGATACGAACCTACATAAGTTGTCCTTTGCCCGTTGTGGTATACAGTACATTTTTGACCCAACAGGAATTCCCCCCCCTGTGGATTCAACTGTAGGTTGCACTGAAGGCATGAGGGTCTGTGTTTTTGAGAGTTGCAGCTGGAATTTGTCACTGAAACAGACGTTGCCTTAATCCTTCTTATCACCCCCTGTTACATTCCTTCGGCTTTATAACTTTTGAGTGCCAGAGCAAAAGAAATAATCTCATTTTAGCTCCTTAGCAAACCGAGTGAGAGTTTTGCAGCCCGTTTTCTGTTCTCCCTGCCAACAAGTCCAAAAACTATGTAACACGTCCCAATTAAACACATTTGTCTGTGCAGAGGCGTCTGCGAGATCAAAGCCTTTTGTCAAAACGATAAAAGAAAGGTTGCAAACTCCACCTCTCATGCATGTGTTATGAGGTTGCCACATCGGTTATATTATCCTCCCCCATCCGCCCATGTGCCAGCTCAGCTTTTCACCTGCTATTCAGTCTAGATCACAAATTTAATATATCTTTCAAGGCTCAAATATTAATTATTTCTACAGGGACCTTCTAGTTCAGTGTTTCTCAACCTTGTCAACTTGAAGATGTCTGGACTTCAACTCCCAGAATTCCCCAGCCAGCGAATAATTCTGGGAGTTGAAGTCCAGACATCTTCAAGTTGACAAGGTTGAGAAACACTGTTCTAGTTCCTTCTCATGACTTTCTTTTTTCTCAGTTTATCATCGTTCTTCTTTTTTTTTATCACGCTACCATTGTGGCATTGTTTCTATCACATTAACTTATCAAAGAATAAAAAGCGTAAAAAACAAGGCAAGCAAACAAACTGGTTTAATGTTTAAGATTAGCGGTCTGTTTCCTTTTCACGCCAGGTAGGACTCCAAATTTGGCAATATAAAAGACTTGGATAACCATTTGTCTGAAGTGGTGTAGGGTTTCCTGCCTAAGCAGGGGGTTGGACTAGAAGACCTGCAAGGTCCCTTCCAACTCAGTTATTCCATTCCATTCTATTCTAAGGTGACTTCTGACCTCACCTCCCAGAATTCCTCAGCCAGCCATGTTGGCCAGGAAATTCTGGGAGTTGAAGTCCACCAGTCTTAAAGTTGCCATGTTTAAGAGACCTCAGGGTGAAGCTCATTTCAGGATGTGACTTTTCTATTTTATCTTGCTCCAAATGTAATTTCAGATAAAGTACGACTGCTAGAAATGTTTCCTGATTTGCTTCCTCCTTTGAAAAGTATCCTGCATCCAGTTTTGGTCGCCGTGATGTAAAAAAGATGTTGAGGCTCTAGAAAGAGTGCAGAGAAGAGAAACCAAGATGATTAGGGGACTGGAGGCTAAAACATAGGATGAACGGTTGCAGGAACTGGGCATGGCTAGTTTAATGAAAAGAAGGACTAAGGGGAGACATGATAGCAGTCTTCCAATATCGCAGAGGCTGCCACAAAGAAGAGGGAGTCAAGCTTTTCCCCAAAGCACCTGAAGGCAGGACAAGAAGCAATGGGTGGAAACTAATCAAGGAGAGAAGCAATCTAGAACCAAGGAGAAATTTCCTGACAGTTAGAACAATTAATCCGTGGAACAACTTGCCTCCAGAAGTTGTAAATGCTCCAATACTGGAAGTTTTTAAGAAGAGATTGGATAACCATTTGTCTGAAGTGGTGTAGGGTTTCCTGCCTAAGCAAGGGGTTGGACTAGAAGACCTTCAGGGTCCCTTCCAACTCTGTTATTCGGTTCTGTTTGGTTCTTCCTCCTGCCTTCTGTTTCAATTTAGGAATTTCAGATCCAGCCGAGACATCTTTATTATCTTAAAAGATGAACATGTTCCTGACAACTTAAACATTTTTTTAGAGGCAGGCCCTTTCCCTTGGATACCAGCAAATGTTAATTTGTTTTCCACATACCTGGAATTCCAAACTGGCCATCTCTTTGACAATTATTGATTGTTCCACATTCTTGTTCCCTTAAAATGCTCTCTCTGGTCAAAGGAATGGGGTTTTATGGGGTTGAAAAGGCCACACCGTAATCCTATACCTGTCAACCCAGAAACACATTCCATCTGCCTCGTACAACTGTGTGCAGAATTTCAGTCACCGAAAGGAAAATTGGATAAAATGAAGGAGGATCTGATACAAATTGGCTGTTGTTAGTTGCAAAGTCATGTCAGTCCCATTGCGACCCCATGGACAGGCCTTCCTGTCCTCTACCTTCCTCCGGAGTCCATTTAAGCTCATGCCGACTGCTTCGGTGACTCCATCCAGCCATCTCATTCTCTGTCGTCTTCTTCTTTTGCCCTCAATCTTTCCCAGCATGAGGCTCTTCTCCAGTGAGTCCTTCCTTCTCACTAGGTGGCCAAAGTATTTTGAGTTTCCTCGTCAGGATCTGGCCTTCTAAAGAGCAGTCAGGGTTGATGTCCTCTAGGACTGACCGGTTGGATTGCCTTGCAGTCCAAGGGACTCGCAGGAGTCTTCTCCAGCACCAGAGTTCAAAGGCCTCCATTCTTTGGCGCTCAGCCTTTCTTATGGTCCAACTTTCACAGCCATCCATTGCAACTGGGAAAACCATAGCCTTGACTAGACACACTTTTGTTGGCAGGGTGATCTCTGCTTTTTAGTATGCTGTCTATATTTGCCATAGCTTTCCTCCCCAGGAGCAAGCGTCTTAATTTCTTGGCTGCAGTCCCCATCTGCGGTGATTTTGGATCTCAGGAAAATAAAATTGGTCACTACTTCCATTTCTTCCCATCTATTTGCCAGGAATTGAGAGGGCTGGCTACCATGATCTTAGTTTTCTTTATGTTGAGTTTCAAGCCAACTTTTGCACAAATTGGCTAGCATTAGATTGGCTTTCCTGGAACTCGACTCTCCTGTTAGGGCCACGTGGAAATGAAATTCGGAGAAAGGTAGAATATACCTAGTCCAAATAAATAAAAGTGTCTGATACATTGAATTGTGAGGTTGGGCAGACACAAAAGATACAGAAGATGAGTTGTCGGTTCTATTATTTCATCAGATGGGAACACAATGTTCTCCTTAATGCTGCTGCGGCTTCTTCAGCAAGCCTACTGCTAAATTTGGTATCCACTACACCCATTGTTCTGAGTCACTGAAATTATTTATTTTTGCCGGTTATATAATTGCATGTTAATCTAATGGTTGTTGATGATTGACACTGAGCTTCAGCAAAATGACGACCTTTATAATGAATCTCCAAGTTCAGGTCTTCTGTTCTTTTCAATGTTCCTCTTTTTCCCCCCTTTCATCCTTTTTAAGTTTTTTTCAAAAAGGTTTTTTTTTAATGTTCAATGCAGACTTCGGCTTAAAAATATAGAATTCTTTCCTCTGCATCAGCACCTCTTCGTTAGGCAGACTGCCAAAGAATGATTAACTTGAAGAGATCACATTAATTAATTGATTGATTTATTAAGGGGTTAAATCCAAGAGTTTTGCTACAGTATAGCCTTAAGGCTAACCACCAATATTGCACTATAAAAAGCCGTACTGGAGAAAAAAAATGCCAAGAGCAATAAATGAGACTGTTTTAACAGTGAAATTAAGGAATATACAATACATTGTATTTAATAAAGTAAACAAATACACTGAAAAGAAAAATAACAGAACCATGAATGTTTTGGCTGCAGGTAGCGTTTAAAAAGAGGGATGTGGTGGCTCAGTGGCTAAGATGCTGAGTTGTCGACCAGAAAGGTTGGCGGTTCGAATCCCTAGCGCCGTGCAATGGAGTGAGTTCCCCTTACTTGTCCCAGCTTCTGCCAACCTAGCAGTTCGAAAGCACGTAAGAAATGCAAGTAGAAAAATAGGAACCACCTTTGGTGGGAAGGGAACAGCGTTCTTTGCGCCTTCAGCGTTTAGTCATGCCGGCCACGTGACCACGGAGACATCTTCGGACAGCACTGGCTCTTCAGCTTTGAAACGGAGATGACCACCGCCCCCTAGAGTCAGGAACGACTAGCACATATGTGTGGGGGAACCTTTACATTTACCGTTTAAAAACAAGAACAACTGAGGAGCAATTTTAGAATTTGGCAGTTGGGTTTTAAATCCAAACGGTATACAAGTAGTCCTTGAATTAGAACCACAATTGAGCCCAACATTTCTATGGCTTATATAACAAGTGAGACAGTTGTTAAGTGAGTTTTGCCTTATTTTACGGCCTTTCTCATTGCAGTTGTTAAGTGAATCATTGCAGTTGTTAAGTTAGTAACGCAGTTGTTAAGTGAATCTGGCTTCCCCATTGACTTTGCTTGTTAGAAGGTCACAAAAGAGATCGCCTGACTCCGGGACGCTAGCAATAGCAATAGCAGTTAGACTTACATACCGCTTCATAGGGCTTTCAGCCCTCTCTAAGCGGTTTACAGAGTCAGCATATTACCCCCACAGTCTGGGTCTTCATTTCACCCACCTCGGAAGGATGGAAGGCTGAGTCAACCTTGAGCCGGTGAGATTAGAACCACTGAACTGCAGATAACAGTCAGCTGAAGTGGCCTGCAGTACTGCACTCTAACCACTGCGCCACCTCGGCTCTTTATGACGCTGCAGCCGTCTTTATGACTTTATGGCTCTTTATGACGCTGCAGCCGTCATAAATACGAGTCAGTTGTGCCAAGCGGCTGAACTTTAATCATGTGACCATGGGGATGCCACAACGATCGGTGTGAATAAGTCATGTTTTTCAGTGCTTTTGTAACTTCGAGTGGTCTCTAAATGAACTGTTGTAAGTCGAGAACTACTGGAGATCCAGGTTCCCTCTGTGTAAAGGACTTCCTCTTGTTTCGGATTGCTTGCATTCCTGAAAGGAGAATATTAGAACAAGCTTGCAACTTTAAGAGATGCGGATTCAGATGCCCCAAATTCCTGCCTAGGGAATTTGGGGAGTTTTAAGTTCACACCCTCTTAAAATTGCCAAGTTTGAGCAACCAGTATATACGTAGTACAGGTTACTTGTCTTCTGATCTCCTGAATATGCAACTTGCTATTATTCCTTTTGTGAAAGAGTGCTTGAAGGCAAATCTGGATGGTTGACGGTGTTACCGATATCGTCGCTGGATGGAAGCAGTTCCAAGTAAAGCCGCCTTCTGCAATTGACTGATGGCAAATTGGTCAATGCCAAGGGTGTCCAAGTGGAGCTCCAGTTGTTTTGGGATTGCACCCACGGCGGCCATTACTATTACTACCCTTGGTTACATTTGCCATTATTATTATATATACTTTATTCATTAAACATCATCATCATAATCATCATCATTATTATTATTATACAATTGTATCACAGCGGCCAGTTGTTTCGCCGGATTTGGCATTGGTTCCTAGTCGGGCCCCACCCAGGGGCCTAGGATGTCGTAACGTAATTGCGTAATATGCGTGCAGATCCAAGCAGTGCGGCTTTTTGCATTTGACTGATGGTGATTTTGTCAATTTTTAACTGTTTTAAATGTAATTCCAGTGCTTTTGGAATAGCACCCAGTGTGCCAATTACCACTGGAATTACCACTGCTGGTTTATGCCATAGTCGTTGAATTTCGATTTTTAAGTCCTGGTATTTTGTGATTTTTTCATGTTCCTTCTTGTCGACCCTGCTATCACCTTGCGATGTCTATGATTGTGACCTTATTTTTCTCAACCAGTGTGATGTCTGATGTATTATGCGCCAGTATTTTGTCCGTTTGTATACGGAAATCCCACAAGATCTTGACCATCTGATTTTTGGTGACTTTTTCTGGCTGATGTTCCCACCAGTTTGTTGCTGTTTTAATATTATAATTTTTGCACAAATTCCAATGGATCATTTGTGCTACTGAATTGTGCCGCAATTTATAATCAATCTGCGCGATTTTTTTTACAGCAGCTGAGTATGTGATCAACAGTTTCATCAGCTTCTTTGCAAAGTCTGCATTTGGCATCATCAGAGGATTTTTCAATTTTGGCCTTAATGGCATTTGTGCGGATAGCTTGTTCTTGAGCAGCCAGGATTAGTGACTCTGTTTCTTTCTTTAATGTACCTGTTGTTAACCATAACCAAGTTTGTTCACTATCCACTTTATCTTTTATTTTTTCCAGAAATTGGCCATGCAGTGCTTTGTTCTGCCAACTCTCCATTCTTGATTTTATCACATCTTTTCTGTATTCTTGTTTCGTCTGTTGGGCCTTCAGTAGATTTTTGTTCTTTACTTCGATTAATAGATGTTCTTGACTTTCTTTTAAATAATCAGCCAGTGCATGTTTTTCTTCTTCAACTGTTTGCTTCACTTGTAATAATCCTCTGCCACCTGATTTTCGGGGCAGGTATAATCCATCCGTATCACCACGTGGATGTAATCTGTTGTTGTTGTTGTTGTTGTTGTTGTTGTTATTATTATTATTATTATTATTATTATTATGTTAATCTTTGGTGAGATTCACAGCCTTTGAATAATAATAATAATAATAATAATAATAATAATAATAATTATTATTCATTAAACATGAAACTCGGTCAACTGAACATTCAAGAATGCATCACCAATACCAGTGACTGGTGCTAATGGTTGATATGGGTTGCTGCCAGTGTCCTAGGTATCAACCAAGTATCTTCTTAATATGTATGTTGCTCCAAGTAGCAAAGTTTTTTGTAGTTCCGCTGGTGTTATTGCAAGAAGCTGCAACTTCTTGATGTACTTTTCAAAATTCTTGGACATGGTACCAAGTGCCCTGATGACAATGGGTACCACTGTCACATGTTTCATCCATAATCACGTAGTTTCAATAGCCAGGCGATGATGATGATGATGATTCATTGCACAGTCAGCCAGATGTTCAGACTGGGTTTGACATTTTTGTCTACCTATCAAGTCCTTACGAAGGACCTGGGATAGGCAGATCTGGATATTTCATGGTGTTACAGATATTGTTGCAGGACAGAAGCTGTTGCAAGTGAATCTGCCTTCTGTAATTGACTCATGGCGATCTTGTCAATGTCTATGGTGTTCAAATGGTGCTCCAGTTGTTTTTGGGATTGCACCCAAGGCATCCAAATAGGATTGCAGCTGCTCCTGCTCCTCCTCCTGCTGCTGCTCTTCCTCCTCCTCCTCTTCTTTCTCTTCCTCTTCTTCCTCTTCCTCTTCTTCCTCTTCTTCTTCTTCCTTCTTCCTCCTTCTCCTCCTCTTCTTCCTCTTCTTCCTTCTCCTCCTCCTCCTCTTCCTCCTCCTCCTCCTCTTCTTTTTCCTCCTCCTCCTCCTCCTCCTCTTCCTCCTCCTCCTCCTCTTTTTCCTCCTCCCCCTCCTCCTTTGTTGCACAGTCACCCAGATGTTCAGACAGGATTTGGCATTTTTGCCTACCTACCGAGTCCTTCCTAAGGACCTGGGATAGACGGATGTGGACGTTTGGCTGGGCTATTGATTTTATTATTGGTGCTTCAGATGAAGCTTGGAGAATTGGCTCCAGTTTCTTCAGCTCTTTCCCAATGACCGTTGTTCTCTTCAAAGGGACCAGTGGCCCATTGGCATCACCTGATCCTTGAACCGCTGCAAAGAACAGCTTGCTGGCTCGCTCTTTGTCTCCACTGGGTGGGGTGGAGAAGGGACCCGTCCTGAGCTGTTGTGCACAGGGAGCAAAGTAGGTCCGGTAACTATGCAGCCAGGTCATGTCTGGACAGCATTAGAACAAAAACCTTTCTGATCCTGTGGAGCTGGAAATACCAGAAAAGTCTGTTTGAGAGCAAAGGAAACCAGGTTACCTATTTCAGCACCTCTTGTGTTTTGTTTATATCAGTCCTGGGTTAAAATCGAGCTCCATTCCTAAGTCTGCCTTTAACGTGAATTTGTACGGATGGTTCCTTGATGTGGGATCACCGTTGAGCCTAAAATTCCTGTTGCTGAGTGAGTGTTGTCCCATTTTAAGACTTTTTCTATCACAGCTGTTAATCGCTGCTGCTGTTGTTAAGTGAACCATGCAGTCTTTAAGCGAACTTGGCTCCCCCCTCCCCCACCCATTGACTTCGCTTGTTAGAAGCCAGTGGGGAAGGTTGGCAAATGGTGGTCACCTGACTCGGGGACTTGGCAACCATCATTAAATACATGCCAAGTGGCCAAATTTTGATCCCATGACCTTGAGGAGACTGCAATGGTCGTAAGTGTGAAAAACGATTGCCGGTCACTCCAAGTTGATTCAGCCTTCCATCCTTCCGAGGTGGGTAAAATGAGGACCCAGATTTTTGGGGGCAATTGGCTGACTCTGTAAACCGCTTAAAGAGGGATAGAAAGCACTGTGAAGCAATATATAAGTCTAAATGCTATTGCTATTCCTTCCTTCCTTCCTTCCTTCTTTCCTTCTTTCCTTCCTCCTTCCCTTCCCTTCCCTATCAATCCATCCATCCACTCATCCATCCATACCAGCTCAAGGTTGACTCAGCCTTCCATCTTTCCAAAGTGAGTAAAATGAGCACCCAGGTTTTTGGGGACAATTGGCTGACTCTGTAAACCACTTAGAGAGGGATGGAAAGCACTGTGAAGCGATATATAAGTCTAAATGCTATTGCCCTTCCTCCCTCCCTTCCTCCCTTCTTCCCTTTCTCATTTTCCTTCCTAGTGGTACAGCGGTTAGAATGCAGTATGGCAGGCTGACTCTGCCCATTGCCAGGAGTTCGATTCTCACTGGCTCAAGGTTGACTCAGCCTTCCATCCTTTCAAGGTGGGTAAAATGAGGACCCAGATTTTGGGGGGCAATTGGCTGACTCTGTAAACCACTTAGAGAAGGCTGTAAAGCACTGTAAAGCGGTGTAGAAGTCTAAGTGCTATTGCTATTCCTTCCTTCCTTCCTTCCTCCCTCCCTCCCTCCCTCCCCCCTTCTTCCCTTTCTCATTTTCCTTCCTAGTGGTACAGCGGTTAGAATGCAGTATAGCAGGTTGACTCTGCCCATTGCCAAGAGTTCGATTCTCACTGGCTCAAAGTTGACTCAGCCTTCCATCCATCCGAGGTGGGTAAAATGAGGACCCAGATTTTGGGGGGCAATTGGCTGACTCTGTAAACCACTTAGAGAGGGCTGTAAAGCACTGTAAAGCAGTGTAGAAGTCTAAGTGCTATTGCTATTCCTTCCTTCCTTCTTCCCTCCCTTCTTCCCTTTCTCATTTTCCTTCCTAGTGGTACAGCGATTAGAATGCAGGATGGCAGACTGACTCTGCCCATTGCCAGGAGTTTGATTCTCACTGGCTCAAGATTGACTCAGCCTTTCATCCTTCCGAGGTGGGTAAAATGAGGACCCAGATTTTTGGGAGCAAGAGGCTGACACTGCAAACCGCTTAGAGAGGGCTTTGAAGCCCTCTGAAGCAGTATGTAAGTCTAAGTGCCATTGCTATTTTCAGTGCCATTGTAACTTTGGTCACTAAACGAATGGCTGTAAGTTGAGGACTGGCCTCTGTGCAAGTCAGAGCACGTACTTACCAATGGACTGGATGGTGGGGAATGGAAGGATTTATCCTCCTTGCAGACAGCTGGTCCTTTGCATCCTTTTAGAGGGTCATTGGGGCTGCTTGGGGGTTTACCTGTGTCATCGGAGTCACCTGAGTGGTGCAAATGGGTGTGGAGCCTTCTTGGAACTGCTGAAAAGATCTGTGTTGTCAATTGGAGATAGATGATGTCATATCCTTCCCCCTCTGTTGAGAGAGGGGCTGGGATTTTGACATAAAGGAGTCTTTGACTCCTTTTCCAAACCAGTGGTCCTCTCTGCCCTCTCTCAACAGAGGGGGAGGGATATGACATCATCTATCTCCAGTCTGCAACACAGATCCTTTCAGCAGTTCCAAGAAGGCTCCACATTCTGTTGCACCACTCATGTGTCCCTTGGACACAGGCAAACCTCCAGGTGGCCTCAATGACTCCCAATGCAAATGACCAGCAGCCTATAAGGAGTATAAATCCTTCCATTCCCTACCAACTAATCACAGCTGAAAAAGCATCTTGGATGAGATGCTTTTTCAGTTGCCTCTTGAAAAAGCACCTTTGGGACAACCATGACCTGGATGACTGAGAATCTCCAGCAGTGTTTAACAATCGGTTCTCTGCCCTAATGACCAGCTGGGTAGGTGTGGCTCGGTGGTCATGTGACTGGGTGGGTGTAGCCCACTCAATGTCACTCATGTCGATGGGCGCTTCGCCTAAGCTGTTACAATGTAATAAGGGTTAACGGGAGAGGCGGTTTCTGTAAGCAGGGCAATAAAAATGAGGCTAGAAACAATACCAGAATGTTCCCTTCCTGCCTTCCTTACAGGATTAGCCCTGTAAAATGGAAAAAATGAAATGAGATTTCTTCTAACAGACGGTTCTCTGAACTACTTGGAAAGTTAACCACCGGTTCTCCCGAATAGGTGCGAACCGTCTGAATCCCACCACTGATCTCCAGAGATATTTAACTCAGAGTTTCTATGGATTTGGCGTTATCTCACAGCAAAGTTTGAATAGTATGCTATTGGGAAAATAATCAGTAAGCTCCACAAGTCCTGGATTGAATCTTTTATAAATAAGACACCAGGCCTGTCAAGAAGAAAAGAGATAGATACAAGAGGATCTAGGATGGTGTTTATTATTGTTCTTGTTTTGCCAGAGATTTTACGGATGGCTTAAAAAGAAATATTGTGAGATATAAATTAACTCCCCATCTTCTTCCTGGAGTAACATCCTTCCAGATTCTGGGAAGGTTGCAGGTTTTGGTTTGCAGAGATCAACCTGTTTGAAGGCTGGTTGAAAGGTTTGCAATTTGTGCTTGATCCACTGCTCCAAGTAAGTTGGCATTAAAAGATGAAATAATCGTGGGTTAACGCTTTATAGCTGTGATGGTGAACTTATGACACATGTGCCAGAGGTGACACACAGTGCCCTCTCTGTGGCACGTGAGCTGTTGCCCCAGTTCAGCTCTGCTGCGCCTCCTGCTGGTCAGCTGGTCCTCGGGTTTCTGCCGCGATTGCGGGGGGGGGGGGGCTGGAGTGCATGCGGGAGACCTGAGCATGCATGCAGGGAGGTGGGTGCATGCAAGGAGTGCATGCACAAGTGGGAGGGCGTATTCCTGGGGGCCATGTGCACATTGCATATTGGGTTTTTTGGCATGCACGCACGTGCTTTGGGCACTCGGTTTGGAAAAGGTTAGCCATCCCTGCTTTATAGTTTCTGCAATTCGGACAGACAGAGCGAAATGAGATTTTTTTGATCCCCTTTTTCTACTTTTGAATTATTTACACCGAGAAATTTTTACAGTGGAATTGGGAAAGAGCATTTCCTGCTCACAGCATTGACCTGAATAGGGCTGAAGTCCAGATAGCAGGTGAAGCTGAAGCCCAAAAGAAAACACCTTTTTTTTACATCACTTCCTCCAACAGGTGAGAACACCTGGCTGCTTTCTCAAGAACCTTCCAGGAAGTCCAACCTAGAAACATTTTGAAGCGCCTTATGAATGTTGGCAGCTTGAAAAGTCCATTCCAAATTTACATTTGCTTTGCCCAGATTTTACGTCTTTCGTTGCTGCGTTCGAACATCTTAAGCTGCTATGTAGCCAGGACTCCGGTGCTTAGTGATAAATGTAAACTCCACATTGAAAGTAAGGTTATTAAAAGCTATGAAAGATAGAAGTGGGGTTTTTTTTGTTTAAAAAGGAAGCTTTAAAAAATAAATAAATAATAAAGTTGGATCTCTCAACTCAGCATTTTTGAACTGCTTCTGCATTGGAATAATTCATTCCCAGCGGAATATTTTTTTGCAGATGTTTTCCTACAGACTTTCCCATAATAGAATATTTCAGCTAATGTTTATTATATTGAATTGTCTCTTTAAAGTCTCCCTTATTGGTCTCCTAGAGTTGGAATTATATGTGGGACTGAACTGACCTTGTGTCAGGGTTCCAAATAATATCCAAAATTAAATCAGAGTCCAAGGCAAAGTATTGCTCAAAGTTCCAATTTATTAAGAGAGCCATGTTGGCACATCTGGGAAAACCCGAATCTGAAAGCTTCCCGGTTTTCCCCACCCACTTGAAAGTTCTTGCCCCCATACCCACAAGTCCATCACATGGTCCAATCTTCCACTGCCATACTGGCAGTTCCACCCATCCAGTTCTAGTCAGATGCAGAGATGTAGAAACAAAGGATGACCTTGGATTCTAGAAAGGAATTTTATTTTGACAACATCACATTCTACTCCTTACAATCCCCCCTTCCAATTCCCCACTAATGGAACAGCATAGTAGAATAGAATATTAGTGTGGTAGGCCAAAGATCCCAAAAGGAACCAGCTGCAGGCCTGACCTTGTCTTGTGAGCTTGGGGATTCTGGAACTATAGTCTGGGCTAGGAAATAAAATCATCAGAATCAACCTCCTAGAACAGGGGTGTCAAACTCGATTTCATTGAGGGCTGCATCAGGGTTGTTAATAGGGGGGCAGAGGGGCGTGGCCAGCTCGATGACACTTGTCTTGAGGGCGCCTGTGGTGGGCCAAGTACTCTGCCAGCAGAAACAGGCTCCCAAGCTCTGTTTCCGGACGTGACAGCCTCCCGGGCTCTGTTTTCATTGGCAGAGGCACCATGGGCTGGTCCTTCCAGGCAGCCCCACGGGCCAGATCTGATCCGTGGGCCTTGAGTTTGACACCCCTGTCCTAGAAAGAGACAATAGCAGACCAATCGTGGATGGCAGCATTAACTGACCTTGGCTAATGTTGAGGAAACAAAGTTGGGTTGAACTTGTTTTTTTTCTTTTTTCTTTCTTTTATTAACAGAATAACAGGGTTGGAAGGGACCTTGGAGCAGTGGTGAAATTCAAATGTTTTTACTACCAGTTCTGTGGGTGTGGCTTGGTGGGTGTGGTGTGGCTTGGTGGGTGTGGTTCAATGGGCATGGCAGGGGAAGGATACTGCAAAAAACCCATTCCCTCCCGATCACTTGGGACTTGGAAGGCAGTCCAACCTCTTGCTGGTAGGAACTAGGCAGTCGAGGTCATGCTTGTTTTGTGGTTTTGCCCTTTCTATGTCTAATGGCACTTCTATGTCTTCTATGTCCATAATTAGTTCCCAAAATAGGACATGTGCTATTTTTCGGGGGGGGGGGGGGGGGAGAGGAAATTGACTGCCGAGTTCCATTCTAGAAGCGGTGTGGCTGCGTTGTTGCTTCTGATTTCATTAACTTGACGGGTTACGTTGATGTGTTGTGACACGTGCCAATTACAATAAAAGAAGCCTGGATCTCTGCCCCACCTGGGATCTAACGCTTAGCCAATTTGGCAGAATCTACGCCACCTTACTGGCATCGACCAATCACCATCCTAGTTAAAAATAATACCCGTGGGGTTTTTTTCAGCCTCTTATTCTCTGTAGGATTAGGAGAACCAGCCTTAATAAGTCTCGAAAGATCGGCCTTTGATTTCGCTTCATCCTTTCTTTCACTGTCAGCAATAATATGAGTTGGTAGGCCAGGAACAGGCCAATTCATTTATTTTATTTTTTAGCTTACTGTGCTTAAACTGGGAAATACTCACATGAGTTATGCATCTTCCAGGCCCCTGAGGCTGCAGGGTGTGGTTTAGACAGGTTTATGAGGATCTCCTGGAGATTATTTGCCTTGAGAAGATAAATGAACTTCATTCTTCTCTGATGCTACCAGATTCTAAGATGGCTGTTGGAAATATAGTCGGCTTAGAGCAGAGTAGGAAAGACTGACATATCGCTCCCCCTCCTTCATTTATGGATTGTCCTAAAGCTGAAGAAATATCTCCCACTTTGAGATCCAGTCTTCCAATACTTGAGGGGCTGCTACAAAGAAGAGGGGGTCAGCTTATTTTCCAAAGCACCAGAAGGCAAGACAAGGAGTGCTGGAGACTTTGAGTAATATCTGAACCTGATTGCTCCTTGCCCAGCCCCTCTTTTCCAATATCTTAAGGGGCAGCCACAAAGAAGTTTAGTTTAATCTCTAGTTTAATGAAAAGAAGGACTAGGGGGCGACATGATAGCTGTGTTTCAATATCTAAGAGGATGCCACAAAGAAGAGGGAGTCAAGCTATTTTCCAAGGCATCTGAAGGCAAGACAAGAAGCAATGGGTGGAAACTAATCAAGGAGTGAACCAGAGGTGGGTTTCTACCAGTTTGCACCAGTTCGGTAGAACCCGTTCGTCAAATCTACTGAACCGGTTAGAAGAGGTTCCACCAGTGGACCCGGAAAGCAGGCCACACCTACAGAAGAGGTTCCAAAATTTTTTGAAACCCACCACTGACACACACACACACACACACACAGACTCACACAGAGAGGGAAAGAGAAAGGAAGGAAGAAAGAAAGAAATAAAAAAAGAAAAAAAGAAAGAAAAAGTGAGAGAGAGATTAAAGAAAAAAAGGAAAAAAGGGACAGAGAGACAAAAGGAAGGAGAGAGAGAGAGAGAGAGAGAAAGAGAGAGAGAGAGAGAGAGAACACATGGCCGGCAAGCCACTCCCACCAGGTCACATGGTCAGCAAGCCACCCCCACAAAGGAGGCCACACCCACAGAGTAGGTTCGAAATTTTTTTGAAACCCACCACTGGAGTGAACCAACCTAGAACTAAGGATGAATTTCCTGACAGCGAGGACAATTAAACAGGGGAACAACTTGCCTTCAGAAGTTGTGGCTTCTCCATCTCTGGAGACTTTTAAGGAGAGGGTGAACAGCCGCTTGTCTGAAATGGTACAGGATCTCCTGTTTGAGCAAGGGGTTGGGCTAGAAAACCAACTATTATTCTTTTATCCCTCTACTGGCTAAAGAGCCAGTTAGTGATGCTACCAGATATGAGGAAATGTTTGTACTAAGAAGTCTTCTGTGCCTTCACTTCTTTCAACGTAAGCCCGTTGTTTCTTTCTCAATACTGTCAACCAACCGAAGTACCTTGTCGGTTGTGACCGTAGCATGGGCATTTGGTCAGTAACCCAAGAAGAATGGGTTATCTTCTGCCCAAGTGCATCAAAGAAGTGGATGGCACAGGTGCCTTGGATAGCAATGATAATTTGGGACTCAGTGGTGGCCACAGGTTGTGAACTGCCCATAATTTAAACCAGCTGCCGAATTGAATCATTTTCCTATAGAATGCTACTCTTGTGAACTTAAATTACACCCACTGGGAGCCCCGGTGGCACAGTAGTTAAAAGTGCAGTATTGCAGGCAAACTCTGTCCACAGTCTGGAGTTTGATTCTGATGGGCTCCAGTTTGACCCAGCTTTCCATCCTTCCGTGGTTGATAAAACGAGGACCCAGATTGTAAGGGACATTATGCAAATAATGTCTTTACATTGTAAACTGCCCAGAGAGAGTGCTGCAAAGTTCAATGGGATGGTATATAAGCCTAAATGCTATTGCTATATCTAATTTTACATGCGGGATACTAGAGGGAGTATTGGGGTAAGCAATGGTCAAATAAGTTTGAGTTCAGCTAGGATTCTGGCTGTGTCAGGGTTTCAAGTAACACACCCAGAGCAAGCAGAACTCCAAGGCAGGATGATTCCTCAAAGAATAGTTTTATTTAGTATGTCATATTGGCACATATTGGCCCCGTGGAGATCCGTACCCTCACCACCGTCCAGGCCTTCCGCACGGCCCTCAAGATCTGGCTATCCCGTCAGGCCTGGGGATAGGACTTTACTCTCTCCCCGCCCGAATGCTGAGTGAATGTTGTGCTTTTATGGTTAATTATTTTTTTACTCACGTTTTCTTTTATGTCTTGTCTTGCACCCCCTTCCCTCATTATTGTAAGCCTCCCTGAGTCCCCTCAGGGAAAAGGGCGGCCTATAAGTGTTCAATAAACTATAAACTATGTACAGACTGGTAAAAACCGACTCTGAATGTTCCCATGGTTTTCATCTAATTAAAAATAAAAGTTTTTCCCCTTCCCCAATCAGTCACATGGTCCAATCAAAGCACCGTCTGGTTGCCTGGTAACTTTACTCTTCCTCTCCCCAACCACCTGTGGGAATGTCCTTGGTTCCCAGGAGAAAATATTTTGTTTTGGCTTACAAAACCCCAGCTATCTCTATGTCCCCCCTCCCTATCCCTCAGCTCCAATGTGGAAACACTGAAGCCTCAAAGTGGCTTCGGTCAGCTTCAGGGTTGACAGGCTATTGGCATTGAACCATATTGTCCATTCACTGATCCATCTCATTCATTCGTTTGTATTCTTATTTTTGGTGATAGATTTGGAGGAATTGATGTAGAGTTCCACAGTGTATTCCGCTAAATGTAAATGCTGCCATCTTTTAATCATATATATGGCTCTGTGTGTGTGTATGTATATTCCAGCATAACTCTGGAATGCCTCGAGCAATTTCAACTTGGTACACAGATGACTTACTCTCTGGAGAAACATAATGTGGGGATGACACTCCTAACACCCCTTAGGCTGTGTGTTCTGTTAAGATACAGCCTGTTACGCCTTAAAATGGCTTCTACTGTACTGCCGTAAAATGGCTTCTACTGTAGAGCACAGTGGAGTTGCCATGATAACAGCTTCACAGTACTCCACAAGGGGACTCCCTCTGGTAAGGGGGAAAATCCAACATTAGAAATTATTTTTGATCCGGACATTTCCCCCCTATAAATAAATACCTGGGCAATGCCAGGTTATCAGCTAGTTGAAGAAAAAAACACAGTATTGGACAATCAAGCTCATGATTTTTAGCTGACCATGATTGTCCGCTTCTAAGGCAGGAATTGGGATGGATTGCATGTCAGGAGTAAACAATGTGGTGTCCACCAGAAACGTGGAGCTTAGCACCATGTCCTAAACCATGCTTGACATGACTGATGTGTCTAAAATATCTCAGTGCATCAAATGACCTAATTTGCATGCTAAAAGAGTCCATTCAGAGGGCAGTGTGCTTTTAAATAAGTAATTCAGAAAACTGATTTATTCACGGAAGCTTAGATCATCCACTCTTTTGTGGCTTATCATAGGGTGTCATCTAGAATATATCATACATACCATGCAGAAGTAATGGGTGGAAGCTTGTTAAAAAGAAAACCAACCTCGGAAAGATTTTCTGACAGTGTGAAGAATTGATCAGTTGAACAACTTGGCTTCCACAGTTGGGATGTTCCATCACGAGGGTTTCAAAAATAAAAATAGACTGGTCAGCCATTTGATCTGGTTGGAATAAGGTCACCTACATTAAGCAGGGAATTGGATTAGACCTCCAAGGTGGTCTAGGATCACTCTAGATCCAGCTCTAGGATCTGTGTTCCATGTTATCAATGTTCTCCAGATCTTCAAGCGGATCTTTTCCAATGTTTGTTCACTTTGAAGTGAAGACTGCAAAGTTTTACAGATTAACAGAGTTGAAGGGACCTTGTAGGTCATCTACTCCAAGTGCCCCACCCAAGCAGGAGACCATATGCTATTTCTGACAAATTGCAGCCCAGTCTCTTCTTGAAAGCCTCCACTGATGAAGCTCCCACAGCTTCTGAAGGCAGCTTCTGTTTCATGGGTTGATTATTCTCACTGTCAGAAAATCCCTCCTTATTTCAAGGTTGAATCCCTCCTTGTTCAGTTTCCATCCATTATTCTTTGTCTGGCCTTCAGGTGTTTTGGAAAATAGCTTGACCCCCTCCTCTCTGTGGCAGCCCCTCAAATATTGCAACACTGCTATCATGTCTTCTTTGGTCTTTCTCTTCACTAGATTAGCCATGCCCAGTCCCTGCAACCGTTGATTGTATGTTTTAGCCTCCAGTTCCCTAATCATCCTGGTTGCTCTCTGTACTCTTTCTAGAGTCTCAACATCCTTTTTATAGGGTGGTGACCAAAACTGAATGCAATAGTCTAGGTGTGGTCTTACTAAGGCTTTATAGAGTGGCACTAGTACCCCTCTGTAAAGTTTGAAAGTCTGAACTATTTTGTCTTCCGCAGATGTCACCTGTGACATCCTCTTCCTGTTTTGCTCCACTTAGATTAATAATAGCTTTTATTATCGCAATTGAACACGCTGTGGGAGGTAAAGGGAAGATACCTGCATTGCTATGTGTCAATTCAGCAGCTTGATAGTAGTAACACTGTAGCTGCTCCGGCCTTGTGAAACGATCTGCCCGCAGAGATCCGGACCCTTCCTACTCTCTCGGCCTTCCAAAAAGCCACCAAAACCTGGCTGTTTCGGCAGGCCTGGGGTTGTTGACCCATTTATAAGGTGCAGCCCCCATCTAAGTTGAGTGTATGTTGTGTTCCTTTTAACTTGTTCTTGTCTTTTCCCAATTTTTTTAATTTTTTGTTTTTATTTCTCGTATTTGTAAGCTGCCCGGAGTCCTATGGGATTCGACAGCATATAAGTTTATTAAATTACGAATTAATTAAATTATGATTAAAAAAAAAAAACTTATAGCAATTGACCCAGAGCTGGCTGGAGAATTCTGGGCGTTGAAGTCCACAAGTCTTAAAGTTGCCAAGTTTGAAGATCTCTGGTGTCTATTCCATATCTGTTTTTTTCCCCCCCTGATTCATCTACTTTTTGCAATGAGCATGAGAAGCTCCTCCAGGCATTTCGCTTAGAAAGAAAGATAAGATCCCATTCATATACGTGGGATCCATTGACTTCATTTGAATTCCTTTTTACCTAAGACAGGGCTGGTTTCTCCCACCCATAATATATAAGCAATAAATCAAACAGCAGCCGGCTTGTATTTTAAAAGAAAATGCTTTGAAGGGCAAAATGAATAGTCACAATGAAACATTATTTAGGGCACAGTTTATCCCAAAGAGTTATTAAAGGCAACGCTTGCTGTAGTTTATCACAACTGGAGCTTGCCGGGGGGCATCCCAGGTGCAAGGTTTCTGTTTTATAATTTTTTGTTTTACTGTTCTATGATTGCTTTATATATATATATATATATATATATATATATATATATATATATATATATATATATATATATATATATATATATATATATATATATATATATATATATATATATATAGGTTTTGTTGTGGTGGTTAAGATAGGCGGCCATATACATCTTTTAAATACATACATATCCGCACAGTTGATCTTCTATTGAGGCAGTTTCTTTTGGTTGTGTTCTGACCGAGGTTTCCTGAGAGCATGAAGCAAACTCCTTGTCCCGATAAAAAAAACCCTTTTATTAATTGACTGTGAATTCTGCTCATTCATATCCAGCAAAGTCTTTCAAGGGAGGATTTACAGTCACAGACCTTATCTGGCTTGGAGAGCTGACAGGTTGACATCTGCAGAACTTGGCAATGAGTCTTGGAGAGTCATGATTAAGCGAACTAATTGTCTCCTGCAAACTCCACTCCCCTTTCGCTCCTCTTTTATTTCCTCTGGGTGGGGCCATTCATCGTCCACCTGTGGCCTTACTCCCAAGTCGACCCCTGTTCTTTAGCTGTTCCCTTTGTCTGGCAACTCTGCGCATGTGCACACTGGGAACAGGCTCCAGCTGTTCCTCTGCCTCACTGATGTCTGATTCTGAAGGCAGCTGATAACTGGCCTACGGCTCTGACCCCCTCTCTGCCTCCAATGAAGAGCCCTCATCAGAGCCTTCCCCAGACTCCAGGACTGGCCCATGTTCCTCCCCAACCTTCTCACTGTCCGAATCTGCTGCCAGCTCTTCTGGCCACTGGCGGGCCACAACAAGTTGATTCTTTGTCATCCATAATCACCAAGGTATTCACATTTGTGTATTCTTTACAACTTTGCAAAACAAGCACACACTCTTGTCTATGGAGATTCTCAATCATGCAGGTCATGGCTGTCCCAAAGGTGTCTTCTCCAAAAGGCAACTGGACTTGCCTGGATTTTTTTCTTTTAAAAATGTTTTCCTTCTCATCCAAGAAGCTTCTTCAGTTCTTGGCCTGTTTTTTTTTAAAACATTTCACTGCTCATCCAAGAAGCTTCTTCTGTTCTGAACCAAAGAAGTTTCTTGGATGAGAAGCGAAATGTTTTCAGAGGGGAAAAAATCCAGGAAAGTCTAGTTGCCTTTTGGAGAAACCACCTTTGGGACAAGCAAATACTGAACATTGTTCCCTGATTTTACTCCGTCTAATACATTACTGGGACATGGTGGCTCAGTGGCTAACACCCTAAGCTTGTTGATCAGAAAGGTTGGCAGTTCAGTGGTTCAAATCCCTAAGGTTGGCAGTTCAGCGGTTCAAAACCGCATAATGGAGTGAGTTCCTGTTACTTGTTCCAGCTTCTGCCAACCTAGCAGTTCGAAAGCACGTAAAAATGCAAGTAGAAAAATAGGGACCACCTTTGGTGGGAAGGTAACAGCATTCTGTATGCCTTCAGTGTTGAGTCATGCCGGCCACTTGACCATGGAGGCATCTTCGGACAGCGCTGGCTCTTCGGCTTAGAAACGGAGATGAGCACCGCCCCCTAGAATCGGGAATGACTAGCACATAATGTATGTGAGAGGGGAACCTTTACCTTTAGTACATTAGTAGAGTGTACGTTTTTCCATGGAATGGTTAACAATAGACTTGTTTCCAGTGAAGGACTCCCCATGTGATTTAATTCTTCCTAAAAAACAGAAGCCTTGAGACTATTGTTGTTTGTCAGAATATCCCATGAGGTCCAGTTGTGCTGTCAAATCTAATCAGCTAGCTAAGCGCCAAACATTTTCAGTGATGAAATCAACTCCACCTAAAAGAGAAAAAAAAATAGCACATGATCTGCAACTTTGTCTTAACAAGTCTTATAATTTGCTTTGGGAATGCAGTTCCCGTTTTCTGGTTATGTCAACAGATTTTCATCACTTTCCCTCGGTAAGCCATGAAAGGCTGCAAGAATTGTTACACCAGGGAGATATGGTAATGCTTTCAAGCGTCTGCTTAATGCATGCATTTGCTAAAGGGTAAAATCTCTGTACCAGCAATTCAATATCAGACTTGTTAGACTATTTATGCAGCCTGTTGCCTGCTTACGTATTCCCCAACTTGATCCCCTCCAGTTGTGTAGGACTTTGGCTCCCATAATTCCTCAGCCGGTATGAACCTTACGGGATCGTGGGAATTGAATCCAGTATATCAGGGTGAATAAAACAGTATTCTGATTCCTTAGTTGTCCAGGATCACCCAATATAGGCAGAACACCTCCATCTACAAAGACTGAACTACAGTTTCTCAAGAGCCTCAACCATCAGTGATCACGAGAGAAGGATTTGGGAGATGGAGTTCAGGAGTAGACCTCAAGTACAATTAACGGTTGAAGGAACTGGGCATTGCTACTCTAGAGAAGGACCAGGGTAGACAAAGGCTGCCACAGGGAGTGGGGGTCAACTTAGGTACTAGTGCCACTCTATAAAGCCTTAGTAAGACAACACCTAGAATACTGCATCCAGTTTTGGTCACCACCCTATAAAAATGATGTTGAAACTCTAGAAAAAGTGCAGAGAAGAGCAATCAAGATAATCAGGGGACTGGAGGCTAAAACCTACAATGAATGGTTGCAGGAACTGGGCATGGCTAGTCCAGTGAAGAAAAGGACCAGGGGAGACATGAGAGCAATCTTCCAATATTTGAGGGGCTGACACAGAGAGTTGGGGGTCAGTCTATTTTCCAAGGCACCTGAAGGCCAGACAAGGAATAAAAGATGGAACCCAAGCAAGGAGAGATTCAACCTGAAAATAAGGAGGGATTTTCTGACAGTGAGAACAATCTACCCATTGAACAGAAGTTGCCTTTGAAAGTTGTGGAGATTTATCACTGGAAGCTTTCAAGACGAGATTGGGCTGCCCTATGTCAGAAATGGCATACGGTCTCCTGCTTGGACAGGGGGTTGGAGTAGATGACCTACAATGTCCCCTCCAACTCTGTTAATCTGTAAAACTTTGCGGTCTTCACTTCAAAGAACCAGGTTTCAAATATTGGTCAGATCCAAATGTCTATGGAGATTCTCAGTCATCCAGGTCATGGCTGTCCCAAAGATGCTTTTTCAAGAGACAACTGGACTTTCTTGGTTTTTCTTTGAAGATGTTTCTCTTCTCATCCAAGAAACTCAAGAAGAACATTTGGGACATGTTAGATCCAAAGTTGGCCTAAATATGTTCTGAGCTCAAAGTTGACCTATCTCATCTCCAGTTTTGGAGAGCTATCTGCATCCAGTTTTGGTCACCACACTATAAAAAAGATGTTGAGACTCTGGAAAGAGTGCAGAGAAGAGCAATCAAGATTACTAAGGGACTGGAGGCTAAAACGTATAATGAATGGTTGCAGGAACTGGGCATGGCTAGTTAAGTGAAAAGAAGGACCAGGTGAGACATGAGAGCAGTCTTCCAAAATTTGAGGGGCTGCCAAAGAGAGGAGGTGGTCAAACTATTTTCCAAAGCCCCAGAAGCCTAGAGAAGGAATAATGGATGGAAACCAATCAAGGAGAGATTCAACCTGGAAATCAGGAGAAAATTTCTGGCAGTGAGAACAATCAACCAATGGAACAGAAGTTGCCTTTGGAAGTTGTGGGAGCTTCATCCCTGGAAGCTTTCAAGAAAAGATTTCCATCTGTCAGAAATTGTGTAGGGTCTCCTGCTTGGGTGAGAGGTTGGACTAGATGACCTACAAGGTCCCTTCCAACTCTGTTAATCTGTTAAAGGTCCCTTCCAGCTCATTTATTTTAAAGAATATCTAGATAGCCAAGGAGTCTGGCTAACCATTCTGCTGAAGGTGCTTTGTAAACTCCTAGAATTCCATAATCTTTGGGTCTGTTTTTATTTTCTTCTCCGATCAAACAAGACGGCATTATGTTACTCGTGAAACAAACAATGCTAACAACGCATTTACTTTCTTGCAGGAAGTTCCATCTCCAGCCTTGAAACTGTCTCCTTATTCCCAGGGCAACGTTCGAAGGATTATCTTGGAGAATCCTGAAAAGGTAGGAAAGTTGCACTGTTGTTACAATGGCATTGGGTGTAAGATGTTGGAAGTGGATGTAAGTATTTGTGTGTGTGTATGCACTGGCTCAGAGGCTAAGGCGCTGAGCTTGTCGATCAGAATGGTGGGCAGCTTGGCGGTTTGAATCCCTAGCGCCGCATAACGGAGTGAGCTCCCGTTACTTGTCCCAGCTTCTGCCAACCTAGCAGTTCAAAAGCATGTAAAAATGCAAGTAGAAAAAGAGGAACCACCTTTGGTGGGAAGGTAACAGCATTTTGTGTGCCTTCGGCATTTAGTCATGCAGGTCACATGACCATGGAAACGTCTTCGGACAGCGCTGGCTCTTCTGCTTTGAAACGGAGATGAGCACCGCCCCCTAGAGTCGGGAACAGCTAGCACTTATGTGTGAGGGGAACTGGAGTAGCCGTGCCCAATTCCTGCAACCGTTTATCATATGTTTTAGCCTCCAGTCCCCTACTTAACATTTTGTAAAGTCGGATGCTTTGCAGTCTGCGAGAGCGTGCGTGTAAATAAGGAATTGCTTTCTTTCTTACAGGAGCCACTGTCTCCACTTCTGAGAGGCGGGAATAATGTGATCTATGAAAAGACAATAAGGAAATACGAGCTGCTAAATCCAGATGAGGTAAGAGATTCTCCTGCCCCTTCCTTCCCTCCCTCCCTCCTTCCTTCTTCTGTCTTCTTCCTGTCTTCCTCCCTCCCTCCCTTCTTTCTGTCTTTCTGTCTGTCTGTCTTTCTTTTTCCTTCTTTCTTTTTCCTTCTTTCTTTCTGTCCCCTCCCTTCCTCCATCCCTCCCTTTTGTCTTCTTTCTCCCTTCCCTCCTTCCTTCCTTCCTTCCTTCCCTCCTTCCTTCCTTCCTTTCTTTCTTTCTTTCTTTCTCCTTCCTTCCTTCCTTCCTTCCTCCCCCCTCTCAACCTCCTTTCCTCCTTTTCTGTTCCCTTCCATCCTTCTCTTTATTCCTTTCCCTCCCTCCCTCCCTCCCTCCCTCCCTCCCTCCCTTCTTTTTGCTTTTAAAAAGAAACCGGAAAGTGTTTTAATTTGACTGCAGAGCTAAAGTGGACAGAATCGCCTTTCGGTTGCCTGAGCCTTTAGCGGAGTGGTTTTCAACCTGTGGGTCGGGGCCCCTTTGGGGGTCGAACGACCCTTTCACAGGGGCTGCCTAAGACCATCGGAAAACACATATTTTTGAAAAAATACGGAAAACATAAAATAATTTTATGGTTGAGGGTCATCACAACATGAGAGAACTGTTTTAAAGAGTCACGACATTAGGAAGGTTGAGACCCACTGTTTTAGTGGGTTTGTCCCTAGGGAGGTTTGCACTTTTGGACCCAAACACCTGCCCTCGTTTGATCTCCAGGGCAAATGAAAGCAACTTAGCCAATTGCACAAATAGCTGGACGTTGCTGCCCTAGAAACAAAGCTGTGCATTCAACAGGCATCCTGCCCTTTTGACACAGATGAATACGGAGTCGGGTTTCACTTTCTTCTCCAGGAGGCTAAAGTTCCAAGGTGTGTTCCCTTTTTAGAGGCTCAGGTGAACCCAAGAGGTATTTTAAGAACTGGTTTACCAGTCTGTGTGTTGAGGAATTGAAAGTGGGGGAGGGAGGGAACAGGTGAACAAGGTAAGTCCAAAGCGTTGGCTGGTATGAAAACTAGAAGACCTTGTGAGGTCCTTGATGCTTTCTTGTTTTTCTGCAGGCATTTCATTACCCAGCTATGTAATATCATCCATGCTAGAAGGTGTTTTCCCTCTGTTTATATACCTTTCTGTACAGAGAGCAAACCACCCACTCCTTTCTAGCACTGATGTTGTTACCTAGTTGGGCATTGAAACGTCACTTCCAGTTTGTCCATGGGGCTGTTTTTCATCCTCTGGAGCCTTCAGGGAAGCTGCCTGAAGGCCCCTGAAGCCTCCGGTGGGGTAAAACCAGCCCTACGAGCAAACTGGAAGTCCATTCCCAAACTTCTGATTTGCCTGTAGGGCCTTCCTCCTGAAGCCTCCAGAGGGCCTCCGGGGGTGGGGGAGGCTGTTTTCACCATCCCCAGGCTCCTGTAAAGCCTCTGGAGCCTGGGGAGGGTGAAAAAAGCATGCAAAAAATGGGGGGGGGGGTCGCACTGGTCATGCGTGCATGCACACTGGGGTCGTGCATATGGGTGTGGCACGCCCGCACACGACCCCCCTGCGCTCCCCCCACTTTTGCCACGCAAGCCAAAAAAAGTTCGCCATCACTGCCCTATACCGTTTCAGACAGATGGCTATCCAACGTCTTCTTAAAGACTTCCAGTGTTGGGGCATTCACAAGTTCTGGAGGCAACTTCTGTTCCACTGATTAATTGTTATAACTGTCAGTAAATTTCTCCTTAGTTCTAAGTTGCTTCTCTCCTTGATTAGTTTCCACCCATTGCTTCTTGTCCTGCCCTCAGGTGCCCTGGGGAATAGTTGGACTCCCTCTTCTTTGTGGCAACCTCTGTGATATTGGAAGACTGCTATCATGTCTCCCCTAGTCTTTCTTGTCATTAAACTAGACATACCCAGTTCCTGCAACTGTTCTTCGTATGTTTTATCCTCCAGTCCCCTAATCCTCTTGGTTGCTCTTCTCTGCACTCTTTCTAAAGTCTCCACATCTTTTGTACATCGTGGCGACCAATGACTTATCCTGGTCAAGATGGGTTTGGTTTTAGAGTTCTCTGCATCTACTATGAGTCTGCCTCCAGGTGCTAGAAATCTGGATTTCCCTTTTGACCGTACAGCCTAATGAAACAGCCCTTTGTGGACTTTCTCAGTTCTCATGTCCTCCTTTGCAAGACAAATCTCATAGATTTGCAAACCAATGGTTTGTGTTATAATAACCTGCAAAGCAGAAGTTCTTTCTCTTTGTCAACCAGGTGTAAAAATAACAAACAAACGAACCAGGAAGAGACTGGAATTCTTGGAAACAAAGCCAAATAGAGATTTGACTACGGAGTTCAGTTTGGAAATAGGTCCCCTATGAAAAACTTCTTTTCTGTAGTTACGTCTGCAGCAGAGCTGATTTTACACATTGAGCCCACTGCACAATAAGTCATTGTTGGCTGGATTCACGCATGGCCAGTCAGCTATTAGCCGTGGGTCCCGAAGTGGCAAACCAGAGTAAGCAAACAAGCTCAAGCGTGTAAACAGAACGTAGCAATAAGGTCAAAGTCAAATTCAGAACAGCTTCATTGTACACAGCGGGCTTTATCTTGGGGTCAGAGTTGCTTGGCAAGGAATGCTGGGAGGAAGTCTTCTTATCTAGAGTGGTTTGTCTCAATTTTGGCAGCCAGGAAGACGGTGGACTTCAACTCTCAAATTCCCCAGCTGTGGAATTCTGGGAGTTGAGGTCCACCCCTCTTTAAGCCACTCAGGTTGAGAAACTCTACTCCAAAGGATTTTGAGTGTCACACTTACTGAAACTTGTGCCAAACTTTAGAAGGTGAGGACTATGAGGTAGGTCTACACTTCAGATGATTTTGCTGGTTAACAGCCACAGTAAAAGTTGAATAGAATAGGGAATGGGGAATGGGGAATGGGGAATGGAATACAATACAATACAATACAATACAATACAATACAATACAATACAATACAATACAATACAATACAATACAATACAATACAATACAATAGATATTAGAATAAAAGAATAGGGTAGGATAGGATAGGATAGGATAGATATTAGAATGAAAGAATAGAATAGATATTAGAATGATAGAATAGGATAGATTAGAATGAAAGAATAGAATAGATATTAGAATGAAAGAATAGAATAGAACAGAATAGAAATTAGAATGAAAGAATAAAGTAGAATAGAATAGAATAGCTTTATTGTCACTTTGACTGTACACTAATTGGCATACATTAAAAATGAAATACAATACAATACAATAGATATTAGAATAAAAGGATAGGATAGGATAGGATAGGATAGGATAGATATTAGAATGAAAGAATAGAATAGATATTAGAATGATAGAATAGGATAGAATAGAATAGATATTAGAATGATAGAATAGAATAGAACAGAATAGAAATTAGAATGAAAGAATAAAGTAGAAAAGAATAGAATAGCTTTATTGTCACTTTGAATGTACACTAATTGGCATACATTAAAAATGAAATTTTGTTGCATACAGCTCTTAAAGGATCACAACCTCCATTTTTATACTACATAAACATGACAATATAAAGAAATACATACACACATAATTATGTATATAACTATGTATATTATATGACACAGAGAAACAACACAGTCTAGTTCAGATGTATACATGTACATGGCGAGAAAAACGAATCTTGCGACTTTACCAGACGGGTGGCATGGGGAACAAAGCTGTTACAGAATCTGGCAGTCCTGCTAGAAATACTTCGAAACCTCTTCCCAGAGGAGAGCAACAGAAACAGACCGTGAAGTGGGTGTATGGGGTCTCTAGCGATGCTTCAAGCTCCAAGCTCATAGCGCTTATAAGCAGTATCTTGAATAAAAAGAACTTGAGCTTCTTATAATCTTCTCATAATCTTCTCGGCTGTCCTCACTACTCTCTGTAGGGACTTTCTATCTGAGGTGCTGCTGCACCAAACCAAACAGTGATGCAGTTTGTCAAAACACTATTTGAATTTGACTTCAAACCATCTAGATTGTTGATTGTCTAATTTTGACTTGAGCATTATTATTTAAACTCCAGGATGTCCACTGGGAGGTCAGAGAAGGTCAAGGTGACCATGCTTCTCTGAAACCCCACCTGTTTCTACCTCAATCACGACACCCCTAGAAAAGGGGAGGGTCTTCCCTTCTTTTTAACGCCCATCTCCCACATCTGCATCTAACGGTTCAGTTTCCTAACACGAAGTGGGTTATTAACACAAAGGATTTGCACAAGAGATGTGAGCTTTCAAGAGAATCTCTCTCTTTTTTTAGGAGAAGCAGTACCAATACCTGCAGCACACCCAGTCTGACCAATGCCAAGTCAGCCAGCCAGTGGAACGAGTCCAAGTGGTTCAGCAACACACAACCAATGCCTGTGATTCTACTCCCATCCGTGTCCATGATGTCGGAAAGACCAGCATTAACAAAGTGATCATACAGACATGTGAACCGGTAAGCATCATATATGTGTTTCTCAACCTTGGGCACTTTAAGACGTGGCTACTTTAAGACAACTTTTAAACCGTGATCGCTAATAAAGGAGAATATTTGTAGACATGAGGGGTCCTTGATGCTCTGTGAGGTTGCTTGTTTTCCTGCAGACGTCTCCTTACCCAACTAGGTAACATCATCAGTGCTGATAGCAGTGGTGATGCAGAGAGCACTGACGAGATTACCCAGTTTCGGTAATGAAACATCTGCAAGAAAACAAGCAAGCTCAGAGAGTACCAAGGATCCTTCAAACTGTGTTTAATGGCTTATGGTGCTTAGCAAGCCCAACTTTTCAATAAAGCAGTTTACACTTCACGAAAAAATAAATAAAAATAAAATGCAAATATTTTAAAAACTTATTTTTTCTTAATACATAAACAATGTCTTCAATTGCTCCATCAAAGTGACACCAAATTTTCCTTTCTTTTAATTTTTTTCTACTATTAACAATATACTATCATTTTTTTTATTTCTTAATTAGTTGTATCACAATAACAACCTTACTACTATTCTCTTTAGTCTACTGATGTAAGGGAAACTTTCTTCCTCTTTTAGCCATTTTCTCTTGGGCTCTCAAAATTCCAGTTTTAATTCTTTTCCTCCTTCTCCCCCTTTCCCCTAACTTTTTTTTTCTTTTTCCTACTTTTATGATTATTGTATCTTTTCTTCAGAGTATTTACTTTTATTATTCTAGTAACTTTCCCCAGGGTTTTCCCTGTTCTCTTTTCCTTATTATTTTGTGGTTTCCTTTTTGGGAGATCTCCTTTTCTTTGTGACTGTAAATCCCAGTGAAATCTTCTATCTGCATTTCATTTTCAATCCTTCTTTTTCCCACCTTATCTTCCTGTACCTCATTGGAAGAAACACTGTTTCAAGTGGATGTGCTCTACTCCCAAAGGACTCCGCTGAATAGTCTCATGCATGAAAGAATCCTCTTAGCTGCACGGAGATCTTTGCAGATCAAGCGGCTTTCAGGTTGCAGCGCAATCAGATCAAATCTTAAATTTTCTGAACCATTTTGCTCAAGCTGCAAAAAAGTGGCCAACACCCAGCCTGGCGGGAAAGGATGCTATTATTGCTCTCCAGTTTCTGCGCTGAAATTATCAGGGAGTGAAATCAGGAAAGTGTGCCGCTGTTTGCCTTTAGCAAGAGGTAGGCAATTTTGCAGAAGCCTCCGCAAGACAGTTCATAAACGCAGGTTAGCCACAAGTTATGAAACAAAATGAATTTAGGTGGAGTGCTTGGGAAAAAGGAGAAGGTTGAATTCTAATTAGGCCAACAGCAGCCACATCTGCTTTGTGGTGCCTTGAAAGATTGAAGAGGCATCGTGGGAAGACCAAGAAAAAACTGAGGGTTTCCCCCCTCAACCCCCCTTCTTTTTTAAAAAGAGTGAAGAACAGATCTAAGAGAAAAGTAGAAAGAAGAAATAATATAAAGTGACGTGCCAGTGCCTGGAGGCTGTTAGGGTCTGGATGGGAACGAACAAGCTTGCACTCAATCCCGACAAGACTGAGTGGCTATTGATGCTCCTTCCCAAAGATCGTCCAGCTATTCCATCTCTCAGCCTGGGGGGTGAAAGTATACGCCCCTCAGAGAGGGTCTGCAATTTGGGAGTCCTCCTGGATCCACAGCTGACCCTAGAACATCATTTGTCGGCTGTGACAAGGGGGGCCTTCGCCCAGGTTCGCCTGGTGCACCAATTGCGACCCTATCTGGACCGGGAGGCCCTTCAGATAGTCACTCATGCCCTCGTCACCTCAAGACTGGATTACTGTAATGCGCTCTACATGGGGCTGCCCTTGAAGAGTGTCCGAAGACTCCAGTTAGTCCAGAATGCAGCTGTGCGAGCGATTGTGGGTGTACCTAGGTACACCAGCGTCACACCTATCCTCCGCGAGCTGCACTGGCTTCCCATTGGTCTCCGGACAGGCTTCAAGTGCTAGTTGTTACTTTTAAAGCCCTACATGGTATCGGACCTGGTTACTTGAGAGACCGCTTCCTGCCAATCACCTCCCTGAGGCCTATAAGATCGCACAGATTAGGCTTCCTCCGGATTCCATCTGCCGGTCAATGTCGGCTGGCGACTCCCCGGGGGAGAGCCTTCTCTGTTGCTGCTCCAGCCCTATGGAACGATCTCCCCGTTGAGATCCGGACCCTTACTACCCTTCCGGCCTTCCGCAAAGCGACTAAGACCTGGCTATTCCGGCAGGCCTGGGGCTGTTGAAGTTGTCCAGCCCCACCCTCAGTTGTGAATGTTGTGATCTTTTAATGTTGTTTTGTTTTTGTATGTCCTTCCCTTCCCCTTTTTATTACTGTAAGCCGCCCTGAGTCTCTTTGAGAGTGGGCGGCATACAAATTAAATCAATCAATCAATTAATCAAATCAATCAATAAATTGCTTTGTGTTGTTTAACTGCAGCAAGGCTTTAACTGTATATTCTTTATTTGTTTGTTTGCTTGTTGGGCAAGAGGATCCAATGTTGATTTATGCTCAGGAAATGGGCTGCTCTAACGATGTCCTTTTAATGACCTCCCGACAGGTGAATGACCAGCTGGACTGCCGATACTTCGGGGAGCTCCTAGCAGAACTGCATCGCAAGAGCAATGACCTGTACAGCTGTTTGCTCCAGCATGTTGAGAAGCTGGGTGGAAGGTAAGAGGCCGGGCCGCATCCTAGCTTGGAATTTGGGGAATGTTTTTGGCAGCCCTTCTTGGACAGGAAGCGGAGCTGCTTGCCTGAACAGCAGGCTCTGTGAGTCTGTTATTTTGCAGCCATCCTGAGAAACGGGCGTTGATTAAGGTTCCCTGAACCCCGCTCAAAAAAATCCCCTTAAATCTCTCTGCCTTAAACATCCTTGTTCGTTTTTGTGAATAGACAGATAATCCCAGTCCTCGTATTATGTGTGAGTGTTGTGGCAACATTCTTCGTTTTTAGTTACAGATGGTGCTCAGTTAATAGCAATAACCATAGCCCTTAGACTTATATACCGCTTCACAGTGCTTTACAGCCCTCTCTAAGCGGTTTACAGAGTCAGCCTATTTCCTCCAATCTGGGTCCTCATTTTATTGACCTCGGAAGGATGGAAGGCTGAGTCAACCTTGAGCCGGTCAGGATCGAACTGCTGGCAGTGGGCAGAATTAGCCTGCAAGACTGCACTCTAACCACAGGGAAGGAAGGGAGGAGGGAGGGCGGTAGCAATAGCACCTAGACTTATATACAGATTTACAGTGCTTCATAGCCCTTTTTAAGTGTTTACAGAGTCAGCCTATTGCCCCCAACAAACTGGCTCCTCATTTTATTGACCTCGGAAGGATGGAAAGCTGAGTCAACCTTGAGCCAGTGAGAATCGAACTGCTGGCAATGGGCAGAGTCACCCTGCTATACTGCATTCTAACCACTGCATTACCACTGCTAAGCACTCTGAATGCAATCACATGTCCAGCTGGAACTTCAGGGACTAGTTGCAAATACTACCTGTTTAGCACCATTACAAGTTTGAATGGTCCCTGAATAAGTGTCATTAAACAAGGACCACCCATCTATAATTGCTATATACTGATTCCCCGAGATGTGCCAAGCCATCATTTGGTCATAGTTTTCTCGGCAAAACGCAGTTGCCTGGGTTTGCGCAGTTTGCTTAGCCATAAAAAAGAAGAGCCATCGTTCCAATCCTGAATGCCACCAGATGGACTGCATTACAGGAATGTGCGTATTTTAACACATTTTAAAAAGATGAACAGAGTTGGAAAGGACCTTGTAGGTCATCTAGTCCAACCCCCCGCCCAAGCAGGAGATCCTACACCATTTCTGACAAATGGCAGTTTGGTCTCTTCTTGAAAACTTCAAGCTTCATTTGTGGATGGGCATATTGTGTCTAAATATTTGCATGTTATATTCCAGAAGCAATCATAATTTTATTAAAGGTAACTTAGGATATAGTTTCTTCAATTAAGTCAGAATGAAAGACTTACCATCACAATGGCAGTGATAATTGTAATGTACTCAGTGGATAGATAGAGAAAGGACAATGCTAATGTTTCCTTGTATTTCTCTTACAGAAGGTGCGATCTGGAATCTCTGAATGATGTAAGTGCCAGTTTATAGAATTTATAGAAATATCTGGGCTTTGTGCATTGATAAGCAAACAACAACACACTGTCTTTAAGTCTGGTTAAAATCCCAAAAATGAGAATAAAAGGCTGGTCTTAACCTGCCTGAATGGAAATCACACATCTTTACATATGGTAGAGATTATCTTTTTGCTTGAGTAGGCTAGACTAGAGGAGAGGAGAGGAGACTCCTCTACTCTACTCTACTCTACTCTACTCTACTCTACTCTACTCTACTCTACTCTTCATTGGCCAAATGTGATTGGACACCCGAGGAATTTGTCTCTGGTGCGTAAGCTCTCAGTGTACATACAAACAACACAGCAATGTAATCGTAAGATGCCAATAGGAGAAGGAAGTAGGAAAGAAAAAAAAACCTGCTTTTATTATTTGAGAAGATAATTATTTCCTGCCTGTTGCAAAGGTCCTTTTGCAGTTGATATATTAGAGGGTATACATAAGGGAGGTTGAACCTAATATTCGATCAACCTGTAACAACACTCCCCGATAATAGGCATTTTACTTCTTGTTTTCTTTTCAATAGGCACAGGATATTGAGAGCTTGATCCCGAAGGGGATTTCGGAGTCAACAAAACAGCAGATCCGTTACCTTCTGGAGGTATGGGGTTATGGAGAAATTTGTGGAAATTGATGGAAATTGTGTTTAATTTCATGTGGTGAAGCCATTCTTGGTCCAGACTGCTACACAATAACACACAGTATTGATGCATTTTGCATATTTAATTACTGTCCTTCCTATGATGGATTGTTGTTGTTAGTTGCAAAGTTGTGTCCGACCCATCGCAACCCCATGGACAACGTTCCTCCAGGCCTTCCTGTCCATCATCCTCTGGAGTCCATTTAAGCTCACGCCAACTGCTTCAGTGACTCCATCCAGCCACCTCATTCTCTGTCGTCCCCTTCTTCTTTTGCTCTCAATCTTTCCCAGCATGAGGCTCTTCTCCAATGAGTCCTTCCTTCTCATTAGGTGGCCAAAGTCTTTGAGTTTCCTCTTCAGGATCTGGCCTTCTAAAGAGCAGTCAGGGTTGATCTCCTCTAGGACTGACCGGTTTGATCGCCTTGCAGTCCAAGGGCCTCTCAGGAGTCTTCTCCAGCACCATAGTTCAAAGGCCTCCATTCTTTGGTGCTCAGCCTTTCTAATGCTAGATACCATGTTGATGAATAAAAAACTATATGTCAGCCCAAGAATGACATAGAAGAATCCAGCCAGAGTTCAGTTCTTTATTTGCTTACACACAACAGAATCTTGCCAGAGTAAACCTTTACTACTGTCACAGCAGTTGGATATTCCCTGGGAGGGTTTGGTTTGGTTTGGTTTTATTGGGATTTATATGCCGCCCTTTTCCCTGAGGGGACTCAGGGCGGCTTACAACCACAGGGGAGGGGAAGTGCAAGGTCAAAACAAAACACTTTGTGAACAAAAGAAAAATAATAAAACACAACTTTCATTCAGCAATCAAACACTCGGGCGGGTAATTGGAAGCCTATCCCCAGGCCTGTTGGGAGAGCCAGATCTTGAGGGCTGCGCGGAAGGTCTGGATCGTGGTGAGGGTGCGGATCTCCATGGGGAGCTCGTTCCATAGGGTCGGGGCAGCAACAGAAAAGGCCCTCCTCCGTGTGGTCGCCAGTCGACATTGACTGGCAGATGGAATTCGGAGGAGGCCCAGTCTGTGCGATCTGATTGGTCGATTTAGGGAGGTAATCGGCAGAAGGCGGTCTCTCAAGTACCCAGATCCACTACCATGGAGTGCTTTAAAGATGGTCATCAGTATCCTGAAGCGCACCCGGAGACCAACAGGTAGCCAGTGCAGCTCGCGGAGGACAGGTGTAACGTGGGCGAACCGAGGTGCGCCCACTATCACTCGCGCGGCTGCATTTTGGACTAGCTGTAGTCGCCGGATGCACTTCAGGGGCAACCCCATGTAGAGCCCATTGCAGTATTCCAGTCTAGAGATCACAAGGGCTCGAGTGACTGTTGTGAGAGCCCCCCGATCTAGGTAGGGCCGCAACTGGCGGACCAGGCGAACCTGGGCAAATGCCCCCCTGGTCACAGCTGACAGCTGGTGGTCAAAAGTCAGCTGTGGATCCAGGAGGACTCCTAAGTTGCGGACCCTATCTGAGGGGTATAAAATTTGACCCCCCAGCCTAAGCGTTGGTGTATTAGCCAAATTATTGGGGGGGAAACACAACAGCCACTCGGTCTTATCCGGGTTGAGCACCAGTTTGTTAGCACTCATCCAGTTCTTAACGGCCTCCAGACCCTGGTTCATCACGTCCACCGCTTCATTGAGTTGGCACGGGGCGGACAGATACAATTGCGTATCGTCCGCATATTGATGGTATTTTATCCCGTGCCTCCGAATGATCTCGCCCAGCGGTTTCATGTATATGTTAAATAGTAGGGGGGATAAGACCGAACCCTGAGGTACTCCACATGTTAGGGGCCTCAGGGACGATCTCTGCCCCCCGACTAACACCGACTGCGACCTGTCCGAGAGGTAGGAGGAGAACCACCGCAGAACAGTGCCTCCCACTCCCACCTCCCGCAGTCGTCGCAGAAGGATACCATGGTCGATGGTATCGAAAGCCGCTGAGAGGTCAAGGAGAACCAGGATGGACGCATAGCCTCCATCTCTGGCCTTCCAGAGATCATCGGTCAATGCGACCAAAGCGGTTTCTGTGCTGTAACCAGGTCTGAAGCCGGACTGGAAGGGGTCAAGATAGCTAGCTTCCTCCAAGGCCCGTCGAAGCTGAAAGGCCACCACCTTCTCAACAACCTTCCCGATAAAGGGAAGGTTGGAGACAGGACGAAAGTTGTTTAAGATGGCTGGATCTAACGATGGTTTCTTTAGGAGGGGTCTCACCACCGCCGATTTAAGTACGGCGGGGAAGTGCCCCTCCCGAAGGGAGGCGGTGACAACCGCCTGGATCCAGCCATGTGTCACCTCCCTGCTGTTGGCCACCAGCCAGGAGGGACACGGGTCCAGAATACAAGTGGAGGCACTTACAGCTCGGATGGCCTTGTCCACATCCCCAGAGGCAACTTCCTGGAACTCAACCCAGAACTGGTGTGGCAAATAATCCTCCTGTGTCTCAGCTGGATCTACTGCGGTGGAGTCCAAGTCCGATCGAAACCGAGCTACTTTGTCCGCCAAGAATTGAGCATAATCCTCAGCCCTACCCTGCAAGGGGTCTCCCGCATCCCTCCTATTAAGGAGGGAGCGGGTTATCCTGAACAGGGCGGCTGGGCGTGACTCGGCGGACGCAACCAAGGAAGAAATATATGATCTTTTTGCAGTTCTTAATGCTCGGACATAGTCCTTGGTGCAGGTAGTTAAGAGTGCTCGGTTTGCCTCGGACCTATCGGACCTCCACTGGTGCTCTAGGCATCTCCTCCGGCGTTTCTTCTCCCGGAGTTCCTCGGTAAACCAGGGAGCTCTCCGGGATCCACTGACCCGGAGGGGCCGTAGTGGCGCAATCCGGTCGAGAGACTCCGACGCCGCCGAGTACCAGGCGGCAGCCAGAGTCTCCGCCGAACTGTGGGCGAGGGTATCAGGAATAACCCCAAGCTCCGTCTGGAACCTCAAAGGGTCCATAAGTCGCCTGGGGCGGAACCACCTGGTCGGTTCCTCCTCCCTACGGTGGGGGTTTGGCCTCCGGAAGTCAAGCCTCAGTAGGCAATGGTCTGACCACGACAGGGGTATGATCTCATTACCCCTCAGACCAAGATCACACATCCACTGCTCCGAGAGAAATACGAGGTCGAGCATGTGACCCGCTGCATGGGTTGGGCCCCGAATTACTTGGGTCAAGCCCATGGCTGTCATGGAAGCCATGAACTCCTGCGCCCCATCAGAGCGTTCACCGAGCGATGGCAAGTTGAAATCCCCCAGAACTATAAGCCTGGGGAACTCAACTGCCAGCTCGGCTACTGACTCGAGGAGCGAGGGGAGGGATGCTGTAACGCAGTTGGGAGGCAGGTACGTTAGCAGCAAACCCACTTGACCCTTGAGGTCCAACTTTATCAGCAGAGACTCACACCCGACAAGCTCCGGAGCAGGGACCCTACGAGGTAACAGAGACTCCCGGATTACAATAGCCACACCGCCACCCCTTCCCTGGGCTCTCGGCTGATGAAGCACCTGAAATCCCTCTGGGCACATCTCTACAAGGGGGACTCCTCCTTCTGTGCCCAGCCAGGTTTCAGTAATACATGCCAGGTCTGCCCTCTCGTCAACAATTAAGTCCCGGACGAGGGGAGCTTTGTGAACAACAGACCTGGCATTTAGCGACAACAGCCTGAGACCAGGGTCCTGACTACTCGCGCCATCTGGTCTTGGAGTGGGACTCCTAGGGCCGGAAGGAGGGATCTCTGTAATGTAGCGAACCCTCCTTCCCCGGTAATGGCCAGCCCTAAGGTCCCCGCCGTATCTGCCTCTCCCTGTCACGACCGCTATGCTCCGACCCACTCCCATGTCCATGGTCCCCCCAACCACCCCAGTTCCTCCCGCCTTCCCCAGCAGGTCCTCCGAGTCAAGCATTCTCATTTATCCACTCTAACAAATCCCACGTAAAAATTTAAAACATATAAAATACAAAGGTAACAATTACTAGGGTCTAGGGAATTGCTGTTTTTACTGCCTTTCTCTGCCTCCGATCCAGTATTTGGATCTAAGAGACTGGAGGCTAAAACATACAATGAATGGTTGCAGGAACTGGGCATGGCTAGTCAAGTGAAAAGAAGGACCAGGGGAGACATGATAACAGTCTTCCAATATTTGAGGGGCTGCCACAGAAAGGAAGGGGTCAAGCTATTTTCCAAAGCCCCTGAAGGCCAGACAAGGAATAATGGATGGAAACCGATCAAGGAGAGATTCAACCTGGAAATCAGGAGAAAATTTCTGACAGAACAAACAACCCATGGAACAGAAGTTGTGTTCAGAAGTTGTGGGAGCTTCATCACTGGAGGCTTTCAAGAAGAGATTGCTATCTGTCAGAAATGGTGTAGGGTCTCCTGCTTGGACGGGGGGGGGAGGGGGGTTGGACTTGATCTCTTCCAACTCTGTTAATCTGTATCTATCTTATTCCTTGTGGTAAAATGGACACTATTAAGGATAATCATATGATGGGAAACTGATGAATGCTGTTTCTCCCAGATGTTCACCTGGCCAATTCTCACCAACAGGACATTGGAGTGACTGAGGATTTGAATTGTCTTGCACGTCCACAGTAGTTGCATGCTTGAAACTATGTTTGATTTTTGTATTGAAACCTTCCTGCTCTGAAACCATCCTAAACAATCTGTTTTGCTGTCCACCTTTCCTAGATGAGAGCCACAGCTGATAAGTCCATGCGGCTGGTGCTTACCACCTTCAGCAATCTTCGAGAGGAGCTTGTCCACCTTCAGGATGACTTAGAGGTGCGTAGTCCTGTTGCTTGGAATGTGTCGAAGTGCGTTTGAACTTCAGCCTTCCCTGAAAGGGTGTCTTCCAGATGTGTTGGGACCTGCTGGTTGGAATTTACATTTCAAACACATCTGGGAGAGGCCAGGAAAGGGAAAGCTGCACCCAGCTGGCATTTGTGATCTAGAGCCAGGATTCATAAAGCAATTTCAGATTTTCAAGATCCTCATCTCATCAGTGCCTGTTTTTGAGAGAGTCGCCTTGATTTTGAGTGACATGCCTACAAATTAGGGGTAGAAATATCTAGGGGTAGATCCTTTCTTGGATGGTGGAAATCAAAGTCACTATTTCTCAAAGATTGTAAGGCAATCTTTGCAGTCACTTTTCTCTTGGGACAATTGGAAGAATCTTTTGAGACCAAAGCATGGATAATAGGTGACTTAGTAATTATGAGTGGTTATGAACTTGGGACATTTTTAATTAGAGATGTTTTGCGTTGTTTGTAGTTGCATTGGAAACTTCAATTGATCTCTTTGTTCATTTCCTCTGTGTTCGTTTCCCCCATGCTTGTTTTTCAACTACTTGCTTTTGAAAATCCATGAAATTCTGTCCCTCTTCAGAGGTACAAAGGCAGTGTCAGTGTGTCGCAAAAGAAAAAGGGCACATCTTATGACTGATTTTATGGTTCAGCCATAAAATCAGCCCTTGGAGAACCAAGCATTACTTTTTTCTGGATCACAAATGTGAAGGAAGGAAGGAAGGAAGGAAGGGGGAGAAGGGAGGAAAAAAGAAAGAAAGAAGAAAGAAGAAAGAAAGAAAAGGAAAAAAGGAAAGGAAAAAAGAAAAGAAAGGGAAAGGAAAAGAAGAGAGGAGAGAAGAGAAGAAGAAAAGAAATAAAGAAAGAAAAGAAAGAAAGAAAAGAAAGAAAGAAAAGAAAGAAAGAAAAGAAAGAAAGAAAAGTAGACTGGAGGAAAAAGGAAGGAAGGAAGAAAAGGAAGGAAGGAAGGAAGGAAAGATGTAGCATATAGAATATTTTTAATTTTTTTTTGCAAACTGTGAGGCAAACAGACAGATCAGTTTGTAAATAGCAAAGAGAATATTTTTAACAGATTGACTTTGGACTTTTACAGAAACAGGAAATGAACAAGATGCTACTTGAGAAAGATCTGTCTTTCAAAGAAGCTCAAGTAAAAGAATATGAGTTGATGTTGGCATCTGTGCGTGAGAATAATCGCCAGCAGCAGGTGAGTGGGCAAACTTCGTGGGTACCCAATGTTAGCTCCTGATTTAAGCGGTTGTTTTGTCCATTGGTCGTTTTTTTTGTATTGACCCTATCAGTTGATCTAACACCAAAATGTTCTTCTGAGAGGTCAAGAACTTTGGGGGAGAAGAGCATATCCCTGAAAATAGAAGAGGCTGGAGCGGAGAATCAGCAGATTAGCTTAAACTAGATAAATGTTTCTTATTCCTGTTACAAGAGGAGGAAAATAAATCTTGTAATGTAGAATACTACAATGTTGTGCAGATGTAACCATCATGTTGTCAGCGTTCCAAGTAACGCGCCAATTGAAAGCAGAACTCCGAGGCAGGTAGATTCCCCAAAGAACAGGTTTATTGGATATATCATATCGGCACAGCCGCTGAAAACCAACTCTGAAGGCTCCCGCGGTTTTCACTTAATTTTAAAAGAGTAAAACTCCCAACCAGCTGAAACTCCCAACCAGAACCCATTGCTGAAATTTTTGAAGCCCACCCCTGGAAAATACAGATATACAAATGCAAATACATTAAGCTAAACTTTAAGGAATTACTGTATTTTTTGGAATATAAGACGCACCTTTTTCCCTCAAAAAAGAGGCTGAAAATCTGGGTGTGTCTTATACACTAAATGCAGCATTTTTTGCCTCCTGAACCCCCCCCCCCCCTTTTCACCAAAAGGGCCATGCACAGCTTTTAGGAGGCTTTCAGAGTGCTTCTGGGGGCTGGGAGGGCAGAAATGAGCAGAAAATGAGCTGTTTTTTTGCTTAATTCCCCCCCCTCCAGGAGCACTTTACAAGCCTCCTAAAGGCTATGCATGCCCCTTTTTGGGGGGGGGGAGAAACCGGCCTGTTTTCACGAAAAACGGGCCATTTTTGGGAGGTCTGCAGAGTGCAAAAACTTTTTTTTTAATTTGCCTCTTCAAAATAATCTTGGTGCGTCTTATACTCCGAAAAATATGGTAGGTTCTCCCAGCTGGCAAAGTCACCTAAGACTGTTTGTTTTTTGGCTGGGGTGGGTTTTTGTAGCAAGCCCTCCGCGAATACACTCTGAAGTGCCGTTCCCTGGAAGAACAGCTGCTCTCCCTCCGTCACAACGACAGCGAGCGGGAATTCCGGCTGAAAGACCTGGAATACAGCAAGCGAGCCTTGGAGCAGGAAATCCAGAACTTGAGACTCCAGGTAAGGCGACTCTCCTCTTTCCTTTGGTCAGTTCATGCTTGGGATTCCAAGGGCTACCCTTGAAAAGAGAGGACTGTCCCTAAGGGTGGGACTGAAAATTTTTTAGCAACCAGTTCTCTGCCTGGTTGCTGAGTGGGCATGGCCATGGGGGCGTGGTCTACTCGGCCTTCTGCACCATGGCGGAGGAGGTCCGTTTTTCACCCTCCCCAGGCTCCGGAGGCTTTCCTCGAATCTCTGGGAGGGCGAAAAAGGCTTCCTCTGGGCTCCGGAGGCCCTATGGAGGCCAGAAATAGGCCCATTTCCAGGAGGCCCATTTTTCGCACTGCCAGAGCGTCTGCACAGGCCCTGCACTTACCTGGCATGATGAACAGGCTGCGTGGAGATTCCTGGGAGGGGCTGGGTGGGGTGGGCGGGCGGGGCCATCCAGTCCGTCCAACTACCAATTCAGCGAACCAGATGCAAAATTAGCATCCATTTTGCCCGAATCGGTCCAAACCAGCTGAATTCCACCCTGCTGCATCTCCATTAAAAAAAGATGGGTGGGGGAACAGTGAGTGGACACCATCCTCTGTGCCCAATGGTCTCCTTGAGGACTGCTTTCTTTTCTTCCCAAGTCTTGCTTGGATCCAGAAGCAGCATTGTTATGGGAAATTCCATATGTCAGTCATTCGTTTGTGGTTTATGTTGTACATCGGAGGTTGCACTGTGAAAAAAGCAAGTTGGGAATAGAAAATACAGGAGCATCAATTCAAGTGCATTTAATTTGAACTGTGATTCAATCAATTTGGATCCCCACTGGGAAAAATATATATTAGCGAAGATTTTGAACAAGGATGGTTAGTTAACGTAAACTGGACTGAGGCAGGGAAGAGAAAGAATGGGAAGAAAAGAGAGATAGAGAGAGAGAGAGAAGGAAAGGAAAAATAAACAAATAATCATAAAGAAAGGGGGAGAGAAAGTGAAAGGAAAAGAAAAGGAAGATAAATGAAAGAAAAAGGAAGGAAAGGGAGAAAGAAAGGAAAGAGGGAAGGAAAGGAGAAAGAAAAAAGGAAAAAGAAAGAAAGAAAAGAAAGATGGGAAGGAAGGAAGGAAAGAAAGAGAGAGAGAGAAAGAAAGAAAGAAAGATCCATAGAATAAATCTCTCATTATGTTGAGGTTGCTTTAAAGAACTGTTAGTGGGGTTTTTTTAATTGCAGAAACTAAAATATTTATCCTTTGCTCAGGCTTCCACCAATCCTCTGGGCCAGACCACCACTGATGAACTTTCCAGCCGCTACGTAGAGATGATCAATCAACTCAGAGAGGATAAAGACCGAGAGATCCGCACTCTGCGGGTAAGTTAGCTTCCTTATCAAAGACGCCTTATGGTTTGACTCCCTTTTCAGCCATTCCTGTTTGGTGGAGCTGGAGCCTCTACAGGTGTCGACACCTGTTTGGCCTTGTCTGGCCTGGAACCTAGCTGAGCGGAGGTTGTTGAACCGCATGGACATCCCAGATGTGTAGACTAGGCTAGGGCAGGGGTCGGCAACCTTAAATACTCAAAGAGCCATAAAGGTCCTAATCAGAAGCCCCCCTGGTTCAATTCTGAAGCCAGTCGGAAGTCCGGTTTCTCCACCATAGAATCTCATCCGAGTGCAGCATCCTTGTTCCTCTGCCTGTCCTAACCAAAAGCCCTATCAATTGTGGAGCTGACCGGTGACAGGGAGCCGCAGCAGAGGGATGAAAGAGCCACATGTGGCTCCAGAGCCACGGGTTGATGACCCCTAGCCTAGGGCATTACAATGCTTTCCAGAAGAAGGTAGGGGCAAACAGATCCTACATTGTTACCAGGAAAATGGCACAGTGAGATCCATCAGGGATCCAACTTCACTCAAAGGCATGGGGGTGACGCAGTGTTCCAATATCTCAGGAGCTGCCACGAAGAAGAGGGGAGTCAAGCTATTCTCCAAAGCACCTGAGGGCAGGACAAGAAGCAATGGGTGGAAACCAATCAAGGAGAGAAGCAACCTGAAACTAAGGAGAAATTTCCTGACAGTGAGCACAATTAATCAGTGGAAGAGCTTGCCTCCAGAAGTTGTGAATGCTCCAACACTGGAAGAAAAGATTGGACAACCATTTGTCTGAATTGGCGTAGGGCAAGAGTGTCCAAACTTGGGAACTTTAAGACGTGGATTTGTGGACTTCAACTCCCAGAATTCCCCAGCCAGCCATGCAGACCACAAGTCTTAAAGTTCCCAAGTTTGGACATCCCCTGGCGTAGGGTTTCCTGCTTGAGCTGGGGTTTGGACTAGAAGACCTCCAAGCTCCCTTCCAACTCTGCTCTTCTGTTACATTTAGATACTGCAGAGCAGTTGTTGGTAGGATCACTTACTGATACAAGCTTTGTTGTTTCTGTAGTGCTCGTTGTCCGAATTCCAGAAGGATTTCTCAAGGAAGCAAGGGAGCGACACTGACCTTCAGATGAGACTCCAAGACCTGATCCTCAAGCTGGAGGAAAGGGAGGCTTGCATCAAACGGCAGGAGGAGGTAAGGAGCAGTACACGGAGGGTTGGAGCAGATTCTTGGCTCGATCCCTAAGGAAGCTTTAAGGAAGAAACCACATCCCCACCTGAGACTAACAAGGCAAGCAACTGCATATAAAACCCAGCCAAACTTCACTCACCCCTGCACTGATGGTGTCACCTAGCTTGGTATTTAAACATCTACAAGGAAAACAAGATCGGGAAATACCAAGAACTTGACTCTCAATCTCAGTTTTCTCCTGGGATGGTGCCCATGAGTAGAATTTCATCGTAGTCACTCTTTACGTCTCCTTTCCTTGGGGACCTATTTTCAGAAAACCTAAGTATTAGGAAGGTTCTGAATGCTCTCAAAGGAACCGCAAGGTATGAAATGTTGAATAGTGTTAGAGTTTACAGCAATCCATCCAGAGGTGGGCTGCTACAGGTTCGCCTAGGTTCGGGAGAAGCCTTAGCTAACGTTATGGCTGGTTCGGAGAATCTCCAGATCCCATCCCTGGCTGGCCCCGCCCACCCCACCCTTCCCCTCCCAGGAGTCTCCAGGTAGCCTGTTTTGGATGCGAGATAAGTTCAGGGCCCACACGGAGGCTCGGGGAGGCAGAAAAACAGGTCTCCCGGAAGTTCTAGAAGGCCTGAAACAGGCCTGTTCCTGGCCTCCGGAGGCCGTCCAGACTCTCGGGGAAGCAGTTTTTACCCTCCCAGAGGTTCGAGGAAAGCTTCCAGAGCCTGGGAAAGGTAAAAACTGTGCCCCCCCACCATGGTGCAGGAGACCGACTAGGCCACGCCCACCATGGCCACGCCCACCCAGCAACCGGGCAGAGAGCCCGTTGCTGAAATTTTTGAATCCCACCCCTGGATCCAACCAGCACACAAGTAAATAATTCAGCAGGATTCATTTATAGAAGAAACTCCTTTATGTACAGTAATATAAATCATGATGCATGTATACAATACCCATGCAGCAGAAGTCAGAACCAGAACTCAGGAGACAGAATAAAAAAATCACAGAAGCTATTATTGCAAGGACAAAGTAACTTACATATACACTGTATTTTTTGAAGTATAAGACGCACCTTGTTCCTTCCCCCTTCACCAATATGGCCACGCAGAGCCTGTAGGAGGCTTTCAGAGTGCTCCTGGGGGCTGGGGAGGGCAGAAATGAGCGAAAAATGGGCCGGTTTTTGGTCATTTCCCTCCCCCCCCCCAGAGCACTCTACTAGCCCCCTGAAGGCCTTTGAAAAAAAAATGGGCCTGTTTTCGTGAAAAATGGACCACTTTTGGGAGATCTGCAGAGTTCAAAAACTTTTTTTTTATTTGTCTCTTCAAAACACACACACACACACACACACACACATATAATGTCTTTGGTTATTCGGGTTTTCTCCCGCGTAAAATTGGAGGTGTCTTTCCAATTTCACGCGGGAGAAAACCCGAATAACCAAAGACCTACATACTAACACCCTCAAAAACCTCAGAAAACATGTATGTATATATGTATGTATGTATGTATGTATGTATGTATGTATGTATTTATTTTAGTGTCGCAACCCCTGGTATGCCCAAATGTGGGAGGAAGCTAACTGCTTCCATTCTCTGTCTATCGGCTCGTCACAAGAAACCATCACGACAGAAACCCATTATTTTTACTGTTGCCTTTGTTACATTTTGTGTTGTATTTGTGCTGATAAATAAATAAAGGGAGACTAGTATGGATCTATTTCAAGCTATTTAGCTCTCATCAGCTAGCCATACCCTTATTGGGATTCGAATACACACACACACACACACACACACACGTACATACATACATACATACATACATACATACACACATATACATACCACTCAAACTAAGCTACGCCCAGGCCCCGAGCCGTCTCCCATGGCTCACAATAGATCCTGCTTCTTAGTCACCTATTGGCTGACTTGTTGTTATGGCTATCCCAGCTCATAATTTCTTATACACTGACAAATAGTCTATACGGGGTGATGTACTTTTTGCCTGAAATGTGTTTTTTTTTAAACTCTTTTAGGAAATCTTCAGATTGAGGCAAGAAAAATTAGCCATCAACCCATCCCAAGGAATCACAAAGACCATCATCACAAAAAAGTAATGCTATTGCGAGCACCTGGTTGTTTTCCCCATGGAAACTGTGAATGTTGCGTTCTTTTTAAAAGTGTTGTCTTGTCTATTTATCCCCCTTCCCTTGTCTATTGTGAGCCGCCCGGATTCCTTCGGGAGTGGGCGGCATACAAGACAAATAAATAAATAAATAAATAAATAAAATTGTTTCTGAAAAAAAATGTTTATTGCTTGGGTACCCCAATCTTTCTGCCCCGATCAGCAATAAAGCCCCAAAAGCCAGCAGACTTAAAAATGATACAAACCGACAATTAGGCCATAGCAAAACAGCAAAAGCTAAAAGTGATTGAAAAAAATACACTTACTGAGAATAAAATATACAAGGATGTCTTTTTTTTTAAAAAAAATGTAATTAAAAAAACAACACTCTGGCAGGGCTTAATTTAGCTTAAGATTGACAATTGCATTTCATAGGAGAGGTTGAAATAGAAAAGGTTTCACTGCTTTAACGTTAACGTTAAATTTGATCTCCCACTCAGCTGGAGAAAATCAAAATTATAAAAGGAAAGACATAAAGAAATCCAAAGAAAAAAAATAAATAGAGACAGTGCAAGAATGTTTATGCCGTATGTAGTCTTCCATTTCTAAAAGTAGATAAATAAAAATATATTTCATTAGACATACAGCTCAACTGGAATAGTTGGATTTTTTTAAAAATAGGGTGGCCTAGAATCCTTCTACAAACTCTTGGTGTGTGTGTGTGTGTGCGTGTGTGCGTGTGTGTGTGTAACTCAACCTTTGACTAGTCGCTGTAGCTTTCTTGGCAAGATTTTAGAACTGATTTAAGGCTGACAGAGAATGACTGGCTGAAACTTACCCAGGCTTTGTGTCTAAGGTGGGACTAGAACTCACAGTCTCCCAATTTCTAGCCTGACACCCAAACCATTAACCCTGGCTGGCTTTCAATCTAGTTGTGGCAATTGTTGCAATAGACAGATTATAGTCCTGCTTTGAACAATGGGAATAGGAATAGAAATAGAAATAATAGAAATAGAAATAATAGAAATAGAAATAATAGAAATAGAAATAATAGAAATAGAAATAATAGAAATAGAAATAATAGAAATAGAAATAATAGAAATAGAAATAATAGAAATAGAAATAATAGAAATAGAAATCAAAATAATAGAAATCGAAATAATAGAAATCGAAATAGACATGATAGAAATAGAGAATAATAGAAATCGAAATAGACATAATAGAAATAGAAATAGAATAATAGAAATAGAAAGACATAATAGAAATAGAAATAGACCAGATCTTGGGGGTCTTCTACTCCAGCCTCCTGCTCAAGCATTTCAGACAAGTGACTGTCCAGTCTCTTCTTTAAAACCTCCAGTGATGGAGCACCCACGATTTCTGGAGGCAACTTCCGTTCCACTGGTTAATTGTCCTCACTGTTAGGAAGTTTCTCCTTAATTTCAGGTTGCTTCTGTCTTTGGTTTGTTTCCAACCATTCTTTCTTGTCTTGCCTTCTGGTGTTTTGGAAAATAAGTTGACCTCCCTCTTCTTCGTGGCAGCCCCCCAAATACTGGAAGAGTCCCATCATGTCCCTTCCTAATCCTTCTTTTCTCTACACCAGCCAAACCCAAATCCTGCAGCTGTTCTTCATATGTTTTAGTCTCCAGGCCTTTGATCATCTTAGTCTTGCTCTTACTAAGATCTACTTGAGACTCTAGAAAGAGTGCAGAGAAGAGCAACCAGAATGATTAGGGAACTGGAGGCTAAACAGTTGCAGGAACTGAGCATGGCTAGTTAGTAAAGAGAAGGACCAGGGAAGACATGAGAAGCATCTTCCAATATTTGAGGGGCTGCCACAGAGAGGAGAGGGTCAAGCTATTTTCCAAGGCACCCGAAGGACAGACGAAGAATAATAAATGGAAACTGATCAAGGAGAGATTCAACGTAGAAATAAGGAGACATTTTCTGACAGTGAGAGCAATCAACCCATAGAATAGAAGTTGCCTTCGGAAGTTGTGGGAGCTTCATCACTGGAGGCTTTCAAGAAGAGATTGGACTGCCATCCGTCAGAAGTGATATAGGGTCTTCTGCTTGGGTGGGGAGTTGGACTAGACGATCTACAAGGTCCCTTCCAACTCTGTTAATCATTGTTGACGTTTTGCTTCTCACCCCTTTTCTCCCCCAGATACAGGAATCATTATCCCATCCTCGGCCTCCTGTCCGATGACTACCAAAATACGTCATCCTCTGCGGGGGAAACTCAGACAATCGTGATTGAAAAAACTGGAGAAACCTGGCAGAAGGTAACTTCCTGGTAGAAAGTCTCCCACATCCCGCTAGAGGTGCAGGAGCTTCAGGATCTGAGCCTTAGGATTTGAAACGAGGGGAGGTCGTGGGAGGAGAGTAACCAAATTCAGACTACAGGTAGTCTTCGACTTACGGCTGTTTATTTAGAAATCATTTGTAGTTACAACGGTACTGAAAAAAGACATTTAGGACTGGTCCTCACAGATACGACTATCGCTGCATCCCCAAGGACGCATGATAGAAATTCAGGCGCTTGGCCACTGGCATTTATTTACAATGGCTGCAGCATCCCGGGGTCATGTGGCCGCCATTTGCCACCATCCCAACTGGTGTCTGACAAGGGAATCAATTGGGGGGGGGGATGGATTTACTTAATGACCACATAATTCATTTAAAGACTTCAGTGATTTACTTGGCAATTGTGGCCAAAAAAAAAGTCTTGAATCGGGCACCAGATTCAAGATCACTTTTTTAAAAATAAATTTTATTTTTTATTTTCAAAACAAACACAACACATAAAATCTTCCTTCTTTACATACTGTAGATAGTGTATCAGTTGGTTACAAAAGGCTTTCGTGCATCTCTTCCACAGTCATCAAGCATAAATCATATTAGCTCAAGTATTTTAACTCAGATATTTATACATGTTACCCTTATACCACCATTTTTACTTGACTATAATTGTTTAACTGTTAAAGAGTTTCTTTTGTATCTTTTTTTGTATTTCAAATTAGAAAAAGAGGTCCAATCTTTAAATGAATTAGAAAAATACCCACAGCAATAAAAGAGGAAAACTTTAGTCTGTAAATTACAGAGAGTCACAAGGAGAAGGTAGAAGAAGAAAACTTAATCCATCCATTTCAAAAGGTTTGAATAGATTCGATCAGTGAAAATAACATTTAAAAAGTAAGATAACCACTGTCCAAAACCATTCCAAATTTAATTCCGCCGCTTGATTCTTCTATTTTTCAATTTAAATTGATTTTTGAGTTTTTATAGGCAGTCTCTTTTTTAAAACAATAAAAATTCCTCACCAGCTGGAAACACTTTCTCTTTCCATATCCTTCCGCTTTGGAGCCGTCCTGACTTTGTCAGCCTTGGCTGGATTTCTGGTCGCTGGCTTGAAGAACTTCTCTTGCTTTTTTCAGGGATTTTGCGGTATCCCCCGAGGTCAACAAGACGTAGTCTTCCTGTTCACCGTCTCTTCGGGATGGTTTAGGTCCGTTTGGACCACCCAGTGGCAAAAGTGTTGGCTGTGGTCTCAGAGCATTGAGACTGCACAACCATATTGTCATGGCATTGGCTCCTCCTCCTCCAGATTCAAGACCACTTTGCTTAGCAGTGGAAGTCCATTCCCGAACTTCCGGTTTGCGCATTGGGCCGTTTTCCGCACTCCGGAGGCTTCAGGAGGCTTCCCCTGATCCCAAGAACATGCAAGGGGCACGGCTCAGGGGGGCATTAAGTTATGGAGGAGGACATGCGCTTGTGCTTTTGGCACCCGAGGCGAAAAAACTTCGCCAGCCCTGGCCTAAGGCAATGGCGGAATAGCATTATTACAGGTTAGGAAACCTTAACATTTTTAGTCATTTCTATTTGGTCTTGAAGGCCAACTCCTTAGATTAGAGCTGCACAAAACACCCAAAGATTGGGAATAAATAGTAATCCATCGGTAATTGACAGATATCCTAGCGAAGGGATGGAGATGAATAACATGTCCTATTTTTCTCCCTCCCAACAGGATTCATTTAATTGTGATTAAAGACCCACCAGCTTCTTTCAAGAATGAGCAGATCTGCTGGACAAGCTGTGGCTGATCAGAAGACTCTGCATCAAAATGAATATCGTTGTGTTATTGTTTTGCTTGCCCTCCACCTTCATGTAATGCTTAAAGCCTGAGATAATTCTGGATCTGTCAGGGTGAAAGCACACACTACCAAAGGCAGCATTTGAACAAGTTATTCTCAGCAGTGGGTTATTGCTTTCAAACTTAATTGGTCAACTGAAGCTATGTATGGATGTATAGGAGTCAGGAAGGGATGTGGGCTGGGGAATTCAGAAATCGCGTTTATGCTAGCCAAGCTTCTGTCTTCTCCCTTCTTACGCCAAAGAGCTGAGAAACTCTATCCGATACCTGTCTGATGCTTCAGTTTGCAGAGATAAATAATTACCGAATAAATAGTTTTTTTTTCTTTATTGGAAACGATCAGTCCATTACCAATATTATTTAGGAATCGGTAGAGATTCTCAGTCATCCAGGCCATGGTTATCCCAAAGGTGCTTTTTTAAGGAGACAACTGGATTTCCTAGGGTTTTTTTTTTTTTTAAGATGTTTCACTTCTCATCCAAGAAGCTTTTTCAGCTCTGACAGGATAGTGAGAAATGGAAGGATTTATATTCTGCATCTTTTTAGAGGATCGTTGAGGCCGCTTGGGGGTTTATCTCTGTCCTCAGGGTCACCTGAGTGGTGCAAACGGTTCCTGTGGTCTGCAAATTACTTTTTTCCTCTGGAAATCCATTCCTACTCCCACACCATTCCAAGGGTCTTCATCCCAAACTGTATACCTAAAAGTCTACAGACCAAAATGTCTACTGCTAAGCAAGACAGACTTTTTTAGCTGCACAGTTTGGGGTAAATACCACTGGAATGGTGTGGGAGTAGGAATGGATTCCCAGAGGAAAAAATGCAGGCCACAGGAACCAGGAGCACTACTACTCAGGTGACCCTGAGGACACTGATAGACCTCCAAGTGCTTCAACACCCCTGGAAAAGATTGCAAAGAACCAGTTGCCTGCAAGAAATATAAATCCCTCCATTCCACACTATCCTGCCAGAGCTATCGAAACTTCTTGGAGGAGCAGCGAAACATCTTCAAAAGAAAAAAACAACAAGGAAGTCCAGTTGCCTCCTGAAAAAAGCCCCTTTGGGATTATCTAGGAATGCTAAGATTGCTTCCAAAACAGCCTGTTAATGAAAGCAGTCAAGTGTTATTTGAACAAGTATACTTTTCTTTAATATGTACTTTCTGAGCAATTTTCTGTCCTCTTGGAAACCAGACGGAGTTAGTATCTTTAGTTAAAGTACCTAATTGGTAGAATTTGGGTGCAGGGTTGGTTTTTTTATATTACTGTAGTTACTTTTTGGTGCAATTGGGTCAAATCTTGAACAGACAAGTTTGGACCAAATGGGGGGTAAATTTTTGTTCTGTGCTTTGATTTGTTGCATGAAGCTACAACCTTAAAATGTGGAGAAGGAGGAAGGACTGGAAGGACAATTGACAAGAAAGGAATTTTGCTATTGCTGTTGGTTCCAAAATTGTTATGTTGTTCAGAGAACATTAGATAATGCTTATGGACCATTTCAGCATGAAGTTGAAAACTGGCTTTGAGATTTGAAAATTGTGCTTAGTTTGAGTGTTGAGAGGGATAGGATGAATTCACACCATCGCAAGCAAGGTGGGTTGAAGTTGGACTGCACTGCCTTCCATCTAGTGCTGGGGAAGATGCACTTGCCTACTCAGGAAGGCAAGATTGAGAGTAGAGCAGATGACACATTTGCAGGAGATATGTCTTAGATTCTTTCTGTGCGTAGATGCAGCAAGGCTGTTCTGACCGAGGCTTCCCAAGAGCACAAAGCAAACTCCTTGTCCTGACAAAAAACCTTTTTATTAATTTGCCGTGAATTCTGCTCATTCAGAGCCTGCAAAGTTTTTCAAGGGAGGATTTACAGTCACAGACCTTATCTGGCTTGGAGAGCTGCCAGGCCGATATTTGCAGAACTTGGCAAGGAGTCTCGGGAGAGTCACGAGCCAATTAATTGAACAAATTGTTTCCTGCAAATTCCACTCCCCTTTCGCTCCTCTTTTATTTCCTCTGGGAGGGGCCATTCATCATCCACCTGTGACCTTACTCCCAAGTCGACCCCTGTTCTTTAGCTGTTCCCTTCGTTTGGCAACTCTATGCATGCCCACACTGGGAACAGGCTCCAGCTGTTTGCCTGCCTCACAGATGTCTGACTCTGAAGGCAGCTGATCATTGTCAGATAGTCCTGGCCCCCTCTCTGCCTCGGATGCAGAGCCCTCATCAGAGCCTTCCCCAGACTTCAGGACTGGCCCATGTTCCTCTCCAATCTCCTCACTGTCCGAATCTGCTGCCAGCTCCGCTGGCCACTGGCAGGCCACAACACATGCTTGCTTATTCTTGGTGGCTTATAGAGTCAACTAACCAATAAAGGAGATTTATTTGTAGTTAGGGATGACAGGAGGACTCCTTGATGTTCTCTGAACTTGGTTGTTTTGTTGCAGATGTTTCATTACCAAACTAGGTATTATCATCAATGCTAGAAGGGAGTGAGGGTCCGTAATTACGTCTTGTACATAAGCAGAGAGCAAAGCCCATTCACTTCTAGCCCTGAAGATGTTACCTGGTTTGGTAATGAAAGTTCTGCAAGAAAACAACCAGGCTGAGAGAGCACCAAAGGCCCCCCTTCAGAGTCAACTAACTTTACAAATGAAAATAACGCAAGGGGTTATAGAAAGATGTGTCAGAGCCTGTCTCAAAATTGGCCTTAGGATTTGAGGCTGAACAGCTTGCAGTTACTGGTCAACGCAAGGGAGCATCTATGTTGTGATGCCACATTGATGGTGCAACTAATATTGACGTCAATGTTGAACTTTGCTTCCAGCTTGATGGGCATGTGGCTACCAGGCCCAGAATGCAGAATCTCTGTAGAATGGTATATGAAAAATATTCTTTACCTCCATTTTTGTTGCAGAGATCTATGAAGCCAGGTTAAACCCCAACTATGGAAATAAAGAAACTCCTGGCTTTTATAAGCTACTAGCCGATAATCCGGTGTTGCCTGAGTATTTATTTATAGGGGGGAAATATCCGGACCAAACATTATTTCTAATGTTGGATTTTTTTTCCCCTTATCAGAGGGAGCCCCTTTGTAGAGTACTGTGAAGCCATTACCATGGCAACCACTGTGCTGTACAGTAGAAGCCATTTGAAGGCAAAACAGGCTGCATCTTAACAGAACACGCAGCCTGAGGGGCTTTGGGTATATCTTACCCCCCACAATATTTGTTTCCAGAGACTAAGTCATCTGTGTACCAAATTTGGTTGAAATTTGGTACACAGATATAGATGTTTGACACATATATAGATGTTTGACTTTTAGACGAGGGAACCGGTAAATAGCTCCGAGGCTGTGTTCTTTATACTGTAGTCTCTCAAGACAAAAGATTTCCCAGGAGTAAAAGCTTTTTCTAAACAATTATTGAATGTCTTGATAAAGACATTCAATAATTGACTCATGCTTTTAAACACATGAGTCAGCTTTTGATGTCACTTCATTTCCTATTTTGACAAGAGGTTTATTTCATCTCCCATCTTTGGCTCCGAAAAACATTTGCCTTTTGTTCATCAATGTTCTTTAAAAACACACACACATAGATCTGAAATACAAAATAATAATAAACTTAAATCATAATAAACACAGATAATCTGAAACTTCAACCCAACTGTTTGAAGGCCCCAGGTCTGGGCCAACTTCCGTAGAAGGAATTCCGATTGAGATTTAAATTTCAAGTCGGGTCAAGCTCCTACTTAGAAGTTGTGTTTTTAGAGAGAGCTTTGAAGAAATGGAAAATAAACTCTGCGCCTCTGTTAATGTTGTGATTTCAAAAGAATTGAAAATATGGAGAATGTGCTTCAGTTATTATTCACAATTCTAAACAATTATTGAATGTCTTTACCGATAATGGCTTTTAGATGCACAAGTCAGAGATTTGAGTGCCCAGAGCCACTCTGGATAACAAGTGGGATGGGGGCATAGAAATTTAATAAATAAAACAACTCAGATTAGTTCCATTATAGACCTTTTATTCTTAGGCAGCTGAATCTATTTAAGCATCAGCTCACAATGGTAACACATATGTGATATTACTTGGAATTTATCATGCTTTCTGACTTGCCAGAGTAAAAGTGTTGAGGCTCACATTTCTCTCTGGCTTCCTTGATCTATAGCAGGGATTGGCAACCTTAACTGAAAAGAGCCATTTGGACCCATTTCCCACAGAAAAAAAAACAACAACAACACTGTGAGCCACAAAATCTTTCCCATGCCTGACTTATTTCCTGAGCACCCACAGAACTAGCATAGGTAGTTGAATTAAATGTTTTCTTCTGAAACTTTTTTTTTCTTGGATTTATCCATGGTTGACCTACCGGGGGTTGAAAAGCTCAATAAATTGCGTGCCGGTGGGTATCACACATTGGCGGTTATTCTGAGTGACGGGGAGCTGCAGCAGAGGAATGAAAGAGCCACTTGCGGCTCCAGAGCCATGGGTTGCTGCCCCTAATCTATAGTATTGCTGCAAGTTGAACAGTCAACCAAACAGGTAATCCTCGACTTACGACAACTGAGCCCAAAATTTATGTCACTAAACAAGACAATTGTTAAGTGAGTCTTGCCCCATTTCTTGCCACAGTTGAGAAGTGAATCAAAATAGTGGTCAAATTAGTAACATGGTGGTTAAGTGATTTTGGCTTTCCTTGCCAGAAGGTCGCAAAAGGGAATCAGGTGACCCCGGGGCACTGCAACCATCCTAAATATGAGTTGCCTAACATTTGAATTTTGATCACCTGACCATGAGGATGCTGCAATGGTCCTAAGTGTAGAAAAAAAGGGTCATAAGTCACTTTTTTCAATGTCGTCGTAACTTTGAACGGTTATTAAATGAATTGTGGTAAGTCAAGGACTAGCTGTACACACAAAAGGACAAAGTTGGATTTGGAAATGGATGAAAATGAATTAAGCGTATTTCGATATTCTCAACATAATCTCAAACCATTTGCTCAATATCTCACAGAAGGAAAATGTTAGGGTTTAAAATGTTTTAAATTTTAAGAGCCGTTTTGCAACTATCAAACGCCAGTGGGTTTTCTTGCAAAGTTCTGTTTTGTGGCTATGGTAATTGTTTGTCATCTTTTCTTCCCCTGGGTGAAGACCTTTTTTGGAATTGACATGGACAACCTTGAAGAAATCTGTGATAATATACAAGAATACGACTGACTCTCTTAGTTAAATTTAAAAAAAAACATTTCTAAGTTTAGACAGTGTAGATCTCATGTTTCTGCAGGTTGTCGCTACGTAAATAAAACTGGGCATTTAACTGTTCATCTTAGGCACACAACGTGTGTCATTCTAGAATCTGTGTCCTTGTAAATTTCTAAAATAATATTAACTAGTAGAATAGCCTTTCTTTAAAAAACATAAAAAGTATAAACCCAAAGAGCCTCCTTTGACATTTAAAACAATTGCATGATGTGCAAGTAATTTTAGCAGGTGTGTGATGTCAATTTCTCAGCCACTTTTAAAGTTTTAGATGATGTTAAAATATTTTGATTAAAACTACACAACCTGGCACTTGATAGCCCCTTTTTCTGCTGTTAAACGAATGTCCGCAGTCCACATCTCATAGTTGAGCTACACAAATCACAAGAGTTTTAAGTGTTAATGTTTGGGGCAAATGTATATGACATGCTGCACAATTGCTAATGCATCCTATGAACTAACAGCCATTTAATAAACCACATTTACTTTCAAGATGGTCTCTTTCCTCAGTGTGTGGGTGTGGGGTGTGTGTGTGCATAATTAAACATGGGAGGGGAAATCAAGCCATTCAGGAATTTCAAGACTATAAGAGTGCTGGAAAAACCATAAATTTTACAAATCCCAAAGCACATTTTAGGTTTGTCTACCATGCTTAAGTGACAATTTAAACGTGAACTGCCAAATGGGCTTAAATCAAATGTACTAGTTTTGTGACAAAATTAATGTTTCTCAATTTTGTACATAATCTGCCAGATAGGCCTCATGATTAGAATATTTGAGGAATCTGTATTCTACAGCACAAAAAACCCCAATGCTACTATCTCACGTGATCAAACTTGTTAAGATGCAACCAAGAAATGTACTTATCTTACCAGGGAAATACTAAAAGAGAAATTTTGGAAAATGATCTTTATTATTGTTAGGTAGTCCTCAACTTACGTTTAGCAACCAAAGTTACAATGGCACCCCCAAAAAGTGACATGACCACTTTTCACATATCTGTTGCAACATCCCCATAATCGCACAATCAAAATTCAGATGTTGGGCAACCAATTCAGAGTTATGACGGTTGCAGTGTCCTGGGGTGGTGGGGGTGGTCATGTGATCTTTTGCAACCTTCGGCCAAGCCAAAGTCAATAGGGAAGCCAGATTCGGTTAACACCTGTGTTAACTATTGCAATGATTCACTTAACAGCAGTAAGAAAAGTCGTAAAATGGGGCAAAAATCAAAATGTTTCACTTAGCATTGTAAATTTTGGGCTCAATTGTGCTAAGTCAAGGATTACCTGTATAGAAACATACTGAATTTTTCTACTAGACCAGTGTTGGCGAATCTTTTCGGCAGAGTGCCAAAATGGGAGCGCGCATGAATGCTGGAAACTGGATGAGCAGCTTCCTAGTGTGCATGTATGTGCTGGAAACCAGAAGACCAGCTGCCATGTGCGTGCATGTGTGCCGGGTGTCAGCTCTTCTGTTTTCCGGCACTCCTGCATGTGTGAAGACCAGCTGGCTGATGTGCTGGAATCCGGAAGAGCAATGGGCGAAGGCTCGCATGCCCGGAGAAACAGCTCTGCCTATCATTTCTAGCACACGTTTAATAGGTTCTCCATCATGGTACTAGACCATTGCAGTGGGTTGTGTTTTTTTTTGCCATTTTAAAATAAATATCACTATTGCAACTTTTCAAATTACTGCAGATGGAAGAAACAATTGTTTTATGATACTGAAACTAAATGGAACTTTTTGCATTGGGAAGGAACCCGAAGACAGGTTTTTCTGGTACTTTTGTGTCATAATAATCACAGTAAGCGAGAAATTTAAGTACATAAATTAGGAGTGTGTGTCACTTGATTGGCAGCAGAAAGGAATATAAAGGTTCTTGAGTTTGGAGTGCAAGAGATGCATTTTATTGTATGCTCATTACAATGAGTAACACATTTTAAAATAATAATCCCACGTAACAGTGACAATCTTATTTTACAGCGTGTACATCATTTATACAGCCACATAAAACACAAGTAGTTTCCTATGGTTTCCCAAAGTTAACTTTCCGAAGGTTGGAAATATATATATATAAAAAAATTATTTCTCAAGGAACTGATTCTCATCTGGTGCAAAAACAAAGTATGAACATTATCTGAAACACAAAACCACAATATAGTAGCATGAATGAATTAAAAGTTACAATTTTATCATGTGAACAGCTGTGTGCAAACATGAAGCAACTTAAAACGTTTTTATTTAAAAAAGGACACGCATGTATAACATTTATGAAGGGTTTTTTTTTTAAAATTATTAAATAGCCCTAGACCAGCTTGTTATATTAAGCGGCATTTTTGCAGCATGCTAACACAAAGCATTGTTTAAAGGGATGCGTATTTCAAATGTATACACTGTAAACTGAAAATCCGTTTCTGCCCCCAAGTGGCAGCTTACTGTTCGGGTTAAATACTGCATACATAACTTCCATACAGATTGAGAATGCAAGTTTTATAGTATGGTATACGCTTCGTATGAATTCTTTTAAAAGGTGCAATTTTCGTTTCTATAATGATTTCGTTTAAAAAATAAAGATTAATAGCAAGTCAGGGCCATGGATGCTGACTCACTAGAAACACTGCTTTTGAAAGATTCTCTAGGATTTTCCAACAGCTGGTGTCTTTCTACCTTGATACTCTCTCTTAAAGACGGTTGTGAAATCACAAGAAAAAAGCAGTGCCCCATAACTGCATCTATCAGGGTTTTTTTTTAACTTCTTTTTTAAAAAAATAACATTGGTCAAAAGTTACTTGTCATCGTAATACATGTGCCGTATTAAACATTCAGCTGTAGTTTCAGGTAAAAAGGGAAATTATGTACATACATGTTCTCGGTCCCTAGCACCAAACTTTTGATCTCGGAAAACATAATGCTGTATTTTTCAACACGATATCCTGTAGTAAAAAAGGTTAGCAGCTCTGAAAGAAAACTTTGGAAATTGCTCATTCAACGACAAAAGGGAGGAAAACTAAAAGGTTTACGTATGAAATGTTATGATTGCTTTAAAATAAAAAACAAAAGGAAAAAAAGGACAGATCTTAAAATTTGACCCATTTCTCGAATACTATGTCCCAGCACAATTTTCTTTCATTTAAAAAAAAAATGTAAGGACTACATGACTGACTTCTATCTAACTTCACTGTTCGAAACTGCGTGTGGTATAATTTGTTCCAGCAAAAAACACTTTGAAAGAACTTCTGGTTTTCGTTAAGGTGACAAATGGCGTTATTGATATAAAGAGTTACGGGAATGGACTTAATATTTCTTTCGCTTCATAACGTGTAACGCTTTCTAATTAACAGAAGACATTCAAGGTCTCTGCAGCTTCTTCAAAACATTCATCTCTCCGCATTTATAGTGCTCGTTAGGTTCCTATAAGCAACAATCATAGGGCTATGAGATACCCAGTCGACCGTAATACTTTTTTTTAAAAGACTTTTAATACAAAGAATGCAAAGTTATGGTTTAAGATCAAGCTTTGAAACCAGGAGAAACAGTTCATGAGAGTTTCCTTCCCCTATCTATCACATTGTCTTCCCGCAGCGCCCGATGCTACATGAGGGACTCTTTGTGATGCCTCATGATGTGTTGGTTTTTCTCCGAAGGTCTCCGGAAGCCTTTTTTACAATACTCGCACCTATGAGGGTAGTCCTTTGTGTGTATCGATATGACGTGCCGCTTGAAGCCCGAGGCGTCCGTCGTGCTGTACTCGCAATACTGACACTGATAGACTTTCCTCCCACTGTGCGTCTTCATGTGCTTCTTGAGTTCCATCTGCTGCCGGAATCCCCTCTTACACCGTTTGCATTTAAAAGGCAGGTCCTTGGTGTGAACGGAGAGGATGTGCCCACTGAGTACAAAAGGGTCGGAAGTCTTAAAATCGCAGTGCCGACACTGGTGAATCTTTTTCCCCTTGTGGCTCTCGCTGTGCTTTTTGAGCTCCGAGGGACGGTGGAAACCTTTCTCGCAGACCTCGCATTTGTGAGGGAAGTCCTTCGTGTGAACGGAGATGATGTGCCGCTTCAGGTCGCTGGAGTTGGTGCTCTTGTGGTCGCAGTGCGGGCACTGGTGCGTCTTGTGCCCCTGAAAGAGTTCCGTGTGCTGCTGCAGTTCCTTCTCATCGGGGAAGGCCTGCGGGCAGTGTTCGCATTTGAAGGGCAGGTCCGTCCCGTGCTTGGTTTTGATGTGCGTCTTCAGGTTGGACTGATCGGCACATCGGAAGACGCAATGCTGGCACTGGTAAGGCTTCTCCCCCGTGTGGGTCCGCATGTGTTTTTTCAGCTCCGAAGGGTGGCGGAAGCCTTTCCCGCACTCCACGCAAACGTGGGGGAAGTTCTTGCTGTGAACCGCAAGCAGGTGCCTGTTCAGCAGGCCTTGCTCCGCGGTTTCGTAGTCACAATATTTGCACTTGTAGAGTTTGGGTTCTTTATCGCGCAAGATGAGCTTGTTGGAGCTCAAAGGGCTGGCTTCTCGGTAGCGCCTGGTGTACTCGGTGAACTCGTGCGTTTTGTCCCCTTTGTTGATCAGCTTATGGCTTTCCAGGTGATTGTGGAAGCTGACTTTTTTGTTGGTTGTGAAATCACAGTCTGTGCACTGGTATTTCTTTTTAATCATGTGATCTGGGTGGTTTTTCATATGCCTTTTCAAGAATCCCCTGGACTTGAATTTTTTCCCACATATGTGACAAGGGTAGACTGTCAAGGGCTGTCCGTCGGGACCTATTATAACAGCTGGGTCAAATAAACAGAAAGAATTATGAAATAAATTATGTAAAGGTTATTGTAAAATTACACAGAATGCAATAGCAACAGAAAAGAAAGCAAATCTTTCAATAGCTAACAATGCAAACCAACACACGATAGAACTACTCAGACGTAAACATTTTGTTGAATTAAATGAAACCTTATTTCCAGGAAAAATATGTATTAGTCTGCAAAAAGTGACAATCAAAATCCTTATAAAAATTGACAATACACTAAGAGTAAAGTCACTTTTTAAGCTATAGTTCTATAAATATTGCAAATGTACCTAGACACTCACTCCGCTAAGCAATTCAGCATATTCCCAGTTCTAATCCTCTAAAATAATCTATAGTTTGTATTGCAGGACAAACTTTTAAAAAGTAAAATTTAAAGAATTAAGATCTATTATTTCAAATCAACAATTAAGTTTTCTAGTTTTCCCAAAACAAGTATTAGTTTATCTATCTTCTTTAATCACATTAATTTTCTATAACTGAATGGTTATTTACACTCTTTCCCAATTCTACAATGAACATAATGTATTTACCCCAAAATCTGACATACAAAATTTTTAACTCGATTGGGGAGCTTCGTGAAGGATCAAAAGAAGTATGACAGCAGTCAGAGGATCATGGTCAAAGCCGCAACCTTTTGACATGGTGCAACATCTGTGTGAATTGTGATACTATGACTGCGATCTTGCCTGCTTCAACCCTATCTGTAGATGCTGCTGGATTCATTAAACATTCAAAAATGGGCACGTCTCTTGACTAACATCTTTTTTCCACACATTAATAAATATAATTAACTATTTATGATCTAAAGGTTATACACCCTCTATTCAATATGTAATGTGTTTTCCATAATAAGGTGATAATTTCTATTGAGCTGTGCACATGCCATATAGGTATTAGAAAATGTATGTTTCGTTATTTCACCGGCAACATAATTTGCTCCTAAATAAACTGTTTGAAAAGCTCAGGTTTATTTAGCATTCTATTTATGCTATCAAGAATAGATATTAAATATAATTTAATGATGGCTGCTTGTAGAAAACAGGAGAAGACAAATGAATTGCCTCTTTGTCATTTTCAATCCATCCTTTTTCCTATTTTAACTTATCAGGCAGATAGCGGCTATTACAGGCTTACCAAGTGAAAAAGTATCATATAAGAAATCCGCTCTGACTTAAATTCAAAAACCATTTTGAAACACTTTTGTTTGGCCAATAAAATTGTACCCTTTCAAGTTTTTAAGAACGTCTCATCAAGCAAGGTGGTTAAAAGTCTAGGGGAAAAACATGAAGGAGAAAAATATGGCCTTGTAATCAAAGCACACATGTTAATTAATAGGTTATGTCCTCAAAGAAATGGACAGGGTGTCTCACAACGAGAAAACTTGATTTTACCCAAAACAATTGGTGGTAGATTACACCAAGTAGTTTCAAAATTTGCTGGGAAGAAGATAATAGGAAGTGATTGAGAGACTGTACAAAAAAAAAGACTATTGTTTTTTGCCAAAAAAATCCTGACAGAAGTAGAAAGGTTAGCTATGTGAAAAGCTATATTTAATTGGATAATAACTTTCTAGAAGGTTGTTTTACCTGTTTGCCATTGGCGCGCTTCACCTCTTCTCCTTTTCTTGGTCTTCTGCTTAAGCAATCTGTTCGTATTAATACTGTCACAGATTTGGAGATACTGAGTTGTGTTACCATTCTTGTTCTCCAATCGTGCATCTAAGTTTGTTCCTGGAATGAAAGATAACATCAGAATGTTGCAAGTTAAGAGCTTTAAAATACCTGATTTACAAAACTAAAGCAGAAAGCATTTGTAGAGCCTTTGATGTGTGAAAGGATTCTATTTTATGATGACAGAACCCCAGAATGCCTTCAAACTTCTCTTTAATGCATCATATACGAAGCAACAGTGTATCATTGTTTATATTTGTGCTGAATTTCGGAAATTTTCTCAGATGAAGGAAAATAAGTATTTTACTCATTGTTCCCATATTTATTAACCTGATATAGTGGCACCCATGGTTGTCCCTCTCGATAGCTATATTCAAGTAGCATCTCTATGTATTAATATTCCCCCCTTTTCAATTTTAACTCTGAGTTATTCTAAAAGACATAGACTGCTCTGTGTTGTACAGCAAAAGGAGCAATATTTACACTAAGCATGGAACAATTCTTCATCTTCTCACCTGGTGTTTGACAGTCTTCATATTTCCTAGGAAGTCTTCTATCATCCCCTAGAGAAATAAGCAGTTTAGTGATTTAATTCACAAACAGTGGGGGATGTGCAATATCTATCATTCTGGGAATGGAACATTCCCAAGAACTTAATTACATTACATTTTGTTTCTCTTCTGGAGCATGCTCCTCCAGAAGTTTTCTGAAGCTAGTTTTTTCTTCATTTTTAAGGGGGGGGGGGGGGGAGCGCGACCAAAAGTAGTTTCTGGTGTTCTGGATGCAGCTCAACCCCCAAATGGGCCTCGATTTAATGAGAACACCACAAGCCCTCCAGTTCAGAAGACTGTCCTTGCAATGGCTGACTGGATCTCCTTGATCCAGGAGAAAAACAAGAGGGTTTGCACACAGCTAACAGTTTGTGCGCTATTACTGTAAAATAGTTGAAAGACTATAGTTGAGAAACAAGGAGTAATTAATTGCCAAAACTTTCTTTGTAAGGATTCCAAAGAGTGCCATACAAAATCAAAACACAATCATGTATCTTATATTTAAAAACTAAGGTTTGCTATCTGTTGCTTCCAAGGGGGAAAAAAATACAGATACACTTTGATGTCCAAGAACCCATTTTATGCTGTGGATATAATTATGCCAGGCAGACGAAACAGCAGCAATTGGCCTTCAGATGTTCTGTTTATAGTATCGTGAAAAATATGTGTTAGGTAACTAAACAACTAAACAAACCTGCCTAACAACCTTCATCTTCTTTTTCATACTGTACACACAAGTACACACACACAAACACGCATACATATGCACTGACCCACACAACCAGCATGACGGACTCTGACAGAGCTCCCAGGATATCTGACAATACTTTTGGATTAATTAATAGGCAATATTCTGCATTCCAAGCCTCTTTTATTTAGATGACACTGTAATTATAGCAGGTAAGGTCAGCTGCTTTTATTATTTGATATGAAAACAGAAAAGAGAAAGTCCCAGGATTCAAAAGAAATTGGGGAATTAATAACTTTCTGAAGTTATATTTAGAACATTTAAATGTGCGTAACCAAATGGGTGGTTTGAACAAAATCAGACCTTATTTTCTAATACCAAGCAGTCAACTGGAAGATGTCATTTCAGAAATCTTCTCTCAGTCACCAAAGGTCAAGTTTGACTCGAAGGAGACTTGACTTCAGGTGGAATGAAATTGGGGGGGGGGGGGGGGGGGGGAGAAACCAACCCTCCACAACATGAGCAAGGTTCTAGAACAGGAGTCAGCAACCCACGGCTCTGGAGCTGCATGTGGCTCTTTCATCCTTCTGCTGCGGCTCCCTGTCGCCAGTCGGCACCACAATTTTGAGAGAAGCTTACGGTTTTTTTGGGGGGGGGGGGAAACAGAGCACGCCAGGAGGAAACTATGGCAACAGGTGGGTTTTTCCGGTCAGCTCTACAATTGATAGGGCTTTCGGTTAGGATAGGTAGAGGAAAAAGGACGCCATGCTAGGAGACTCTATGGTGGGGAAACTGGACTTCCGGTCGGCTCCAGAATTGAATGGAGGGCTTCTGATTAGGACCGTTGTGGCTCTTTTGAGTGTTTAAGGTTGCTGCTCTAGAAGTAGTAAATAGAATGATGAGAAGGGATTGAGTTAAAGAAAAAAGTAACATCTTACCATAAGCAGCAGCCCAGGCAACTGGAACAAACGTTTTATTCACACCAGCATCTTCAAGCTGTGCATCGGGAAGTGAGGAGGCTTCCTCTTCACCAACAATTACTTCCATGTAAACTTCATCTGCTATTTCAGCACAGCCTAGATGTGATTTGAAAGGAGGCGAAATGGATTATTCTGTTTATGTAACTACTTTTCATAACCCTAACCCCTAACCCAGGGGTCTCCAAACTTGGCAACTTTAGGACTTGTGGACTTCAACTCCCAGAATTCTCCAACCAGCATAACTTAGTTTGAAATCTGCCCTAACCCTTAAAACAAGATGGAACGACGACATCAGCAAGTATTGTGGGCCCAATTTGCAAAAGAAAGCTCAGGACTGTATTGGTTGGAAAAATTCAGAAGAGGCCTTCATCCTGCAGTGGATAGTCAAGGGCTAAAATGATGATGATGATGTAATTACTTTATTCTTGCTCAATTAACTTCTACTTTAAACCCGCTATCTGGATTTGTATGGAATAAATCACAATATAAAAGTGTTCTGAAACAACTTCTGTTGTACGCATATTTTAAAAAAACCCACCAAAAATACCTTTAAACAAATCTGCTTAAAATTACATTGTGCTTTTATATTGCAGAAGTTAAGCATAATTCCTAAGTAGAAAAGCACCATAACAAAGTGATTTTTAATTCACTCACAACCATATAATTAAATTATGCATTTAAAAATATTTTTATAGCACTCACTATACTAAAAGCCGTTAATTATCTAAGTTACACTTTACAATAGTGTAATGTAAGCCAATAATTTGGCTACTGGCTAGCTAATCTATCTAGTTAAGTACATGGCTGAAGTAAAATATGTAATGGAAACAATCACACGGTTTAGATATTTAATTTTAAATATGGGTGGTAATTTTTTGAAAAAGAAATTAAAATTACAGACAATGCTTTTTAATATCTTGGTACTTGTGTTATGTTCTTATCTTGCTTCTCACTGGCTTCAACATATTTTAAATACCGAACAGGCAAGTAAAATATGCAAACTATTGTCAGAGATTATTGATATTTAGACATTAACATAGCTTAAGGTAAATTATAAAAGGAAAATAAAAACAGTGAACACTGACAACTGGGGAAGCATTCATAAAAGTATTATCATTGGTACATGTAGAACTAAATACTTCTTTTCAGACACTTTGAAAAATCTATCTGGCATTGCCAGCAGTTCCCGTAAATGTCAAGAGATGTATTATTTTCTGCCAGTCATGCATTCAAACAGATCAAAGTCAGCAATGAGACAATGGCTTTTGCAATTGCTTGATTAAAACTTGTGTAAAAGTCCACATAACTCTTTCTACGTGCAAAATTTGTGACCTGAGTAATTACACAGGTGGCAAAGAGGAGAAAACTTGTTGTCTTGTTAATCTTCTGGAACTCAGAACAATCATTTAGTAACCGAGAGACCTTCTAGAAATTACATTATTATTTACTTAGTAACAGCACACACAAAAAAGTGGTCCTTACTGATATCTTCATCCTCTTGGGAGGAATCTTTAACAGCCATATAAACCATCTTCTCTCGCTGGACTCTGCCAACACTGCCTTGCTCTAGAACTCCAGCAACAGAGTGTCCATTGTGAAAGTCACTCTCTGTTACAATCTCTGTTCCCCCTTGAATAGAAAAAAAAAATGATATTTCACGTGGTAGAATTTGAATAAGGACAGTAAAAGCTTGCTATTCTTCTGTGTTTGGGGCATAATGGAAGTCAACACATTTTTAGGGCCAACAGATAAATACAACAGCATGATCTTAATCTGTAAGCAGCATGACAGATTTAAACACATGGCAGGAAGGAAAAATAAAGATAGCAATGCCGGGTTAGCAGTTAGTATTAAATAAAATCTGTCTGCTAATTTTCATAAACTAAATCATTCTTTGTAATGATTCCAGTTCAATTAAAGAGTCCTTCAAACCATTTGAAAGGAGGCAGGCACTCAAACTAAAAGCTGGCCCACAGATTTTAAACTATATGAAATGACCTCTCCCATCATCTCCTTTTAGAGCAGGGATGTCAAACTCGATTTCATTGAGGGCAGCATCAGGGGGACCGGGGGGGGGGGGAACATGGCCAGGGTGGAAGTGATCAACTCAATATCATTCATTGAGGCTCCATTTTCAGCCATGTTCGCTCTCCGGGACTCCATTGGGAGCCCGAGAGGCCACAACAATCCTCCCGGGCTCCGTTTTCGACCATGCCGGCCTCCTGCAGCCCTCTGCCAGTGAAAACAGAACTCAGGAGAGCTGCATGCAGTCTCCCTGAGCTCCCTTTTCAGTGGCAGAGCACCAAGGGCTGGTCCTTTGCTGTTTTCAGAGTGGGCCCATGGGCCAGATCTAAGCACCCCACAGGCCAGATCCAGCCCCTGGGCCTTAAGTTTGACATCCCTGTTCTAGAGGCTTCCCAAGCCTATCTTTATTTTTCCTTCCTGCCATGTGTTTAAATCTGTCATGCTGCTTGTATTTGTTTATCCCAATCCTGTATTAGACATTCACAAATGTCCGGACCAAACATTATTTCTAATGTTGGATTTTTCCCCTTATCAGAGGGAGCCCCCTTTTGGAGTACTGTGAAGCCATTACCATGGCAACTCCACTGTGCTGTACAGTAGAAGCCATTTGAAGGCACAACAGGCTGTATTGTAACAGAACACACACACCGGGTTGTGTGTGTGTTAGGGGTGTCTTACCCACACAGTATTTATTTCCAGAGAGTAAGTCATCTGTGTACCAAGTTTGGTTGAAATTGCTTGAGGAGTGCCAGAATTATGCTGGAATACACACACACACACACACACACACAGAGCCATTTATACACACACAAACACACACACACACACAAACAGATTGATTGATTGATGGATGGACTGATTCATAAACCTAAGTTTAAGATACATACCTATTTCAACATCATCCTCCGCTTCGGCTTTAAAAATGTAAACTTTAATAACTTCAGAGCCAAACCCATCATCTTTAGATACATCACCATGTGAAACCTCAGTGCTGATTTTTAGAGGAGTGTTTCCAATGTGGTCTAATTTTTCCCCAACATCATCCACTAAAAAATAAATAAGAACTGAAGTTAAGTTTGAAGCAGAATGTGAAGCAAAACAACATGTTCTGAGAATTTTAGCTCATTTATTGAAATAACAACCTGGCTGCTGGCATGCACACCAATCACTCTGCATTTGTTTTAATTTCTGAAGACTGTACATGGTATAAATAAATCCGCTGTAAGTTGATAATTTATTATTTTAGTAAATCAAAATAATTAATTTCACCATCGGAAAGAATCCTTACGTGTGGTGTAGAAATATATCATTAATATTACAATATCTGATTAAGCAATTAAATAAGGCATGGTATTTTGCATTGCATGCATATTTTGCATTTAATTGGTCTATTTTGCATTTTAGAAGGTATAAGATGGGAGGGATACCCATGTTATCATTTTTTTTTTAAAAAGGAAAATCATCTTGGTTTGATCTTTGAAAGACCTTCAACATTTTCAATAAAGTGATAGATAGCATTTATTCACACATATCGCTTCCTTTCCATAAGGAGGTACTCTACCAGATGAAGTTATGACTGATGTAGAATAGTGAAACTGTGAATGAATTGATGACAGGTCTATTTTCATGGGGGTGGGGAGTCAGAAAGCAATAAATTTACCCAATCTCTTTCATATTTCTTCCTTGCATGAAAAGCCTTCCCTGTCCATTAATCAGAATTAGGTTTATATACTAAGTTTAATTTATGGGCAGAGTTCTTTCTCAGTTAAAGCATGTTAATCAATTTCCAATAGGATCTCTTTGTTTCAAAATGATCCAGAAATAAATTGAAGGTACCAAAGTAAATTCTTGGGAGGGGGAGAATGTCTTATATAGGAGAAAGGAAGCATGCTTTGGGCCTAGTCTTTACTTCATAACTATTTTAGACTCTTCTATGGTCATAGTCAAGAATAGTTTCCTTTTAGCACCATTGACAATACTACAAGACTCACATGATTTATCTTAAGGAAATTTAATATCATTTACTTTGCTGGAAGCCGGATGAAAGAAATTGTTTTACAGTTGCAATAGTCAGCTGGATGCTGAGCTCTTTTATAGGTGTCAATTATTTCAGGGAGAAGCAAGCAAAGATTCAATGTAATTTCTTGCATTTATACAAATTTTATATGCTTTACATGTGCCCATATTGCCTGTGCTAGGTGCCATTTAATGATAACCTGCTAAAACTGCTGCAGTTTTAGATGCCATTGATGAACCTGTGTTTCAGAAGGCTGTGAATCGGTCAGAACAATGCTGGAACTACTGAAAAGAAAACTAAATAGAAATCAAAAAGCTAATCACTGAATTTTTAAACGAGAGTTATCAGTATCGCTACTGTTAACCATGGCGAAATTCAACTTGTATGACCGAACTTGGTGTTGCTGATGTTTCTTAATGAATTTTAGAAAAACAAAAGCTAATAAAATTCAAGTCATTTGGCCCAAGCAACCTCCATATCTGAATTTGCAAAAAGCTATTTCACAGAGGCCAAGAATCTTCCTTCTTCCCTTCCTTTCCTATCTATCAGTTTGCAGACAGACAACATTAAGAACACAAAGAGGTTGCATATTGAAATTATAGGGATATGTTGGACTATTTAGTAGATTTATATACAGATAACAAACCCGCTATTTTAATAGGAGAGCTAATTCACAACTTTGGGAGCAGTGATTTGCTTTTGGGATGTGTCAGTATGTGCCGACAGAAGGAAGGGCTTATGTTGCTAGCACGGAGAAGGGGATCTTTCAAATACTTCTCTACCTCTGAAAGCTTGGTATAGTTTTTCTGTGGCTCTTGCTGACTTTTTTATGTGTGTGTGTGTGCGCGCACACACATACAAACATATATACAGAGAACACTTTCCTGCCAGTTTGGCTTAAATATCTTCTCTAATTCACATTCATACTCAGGAGAGTGGGAAGAGTCACACCAAATTCCATTGTGAAGTAGACATCAAAAAGTTTCAAGTACTTTTTTGCATACTGCCCAGTCAAAATATTTAAGAATGGATTGCTACAAAGCGCTCTTTTTAATATGGAGTCAATTCTTGCCTTTGAAATGTTACATTTTTGTTTATTTTCCTTTAAAAATAAAGAGTGCAGAGAAGCATTTGGAAAGTTGTAACTAATCTATGCAACATTGGATAGGGAAGTGCCAATGCTGCTGGCCTAATAAAAAGGATTTCAGACCAAACAGTGAAGCATTTACTAGATTCATGAAGATGTAGTAAAAAAAATGAGAAAGAAAAATAATAAACATAAACCTATGAAGGAAATGGAAATGATTTCTCTATTGTATTGTGATAGTTTCCTTCTTCCAAGGTTTTAGAATGTTTTTTCTATACATCCTGTTTGAATAACAATAAACCAATTGTGCAAATTCATGGTCACTGCTTTAATTCCATTCCTAAGAATAAAAGAAAACAAGTTCTTTTTAAGATTTGTAAGATGTGCCAGTGACAGTTAAATAAAGCCCTCAGTGTCTTTTATTTACCAAATTAACAAAACTGAAAAGAATGGGAAAAATTAACATTGCAACTCTGTTTAAATTCCCCCTTACCATTATTTTGAGAAGTCAAGTTGCATACACTAATTATAAACCCTAGTTTCAAATTCCGGCTTATTAGAAAGAATAATCCTTATGTTAATAAAGACCCTAATGATTCCCAACCAAAATAAAACCTACAGCTAACATACATTAGTAGTATAAACTGCAGTACTTAATGTACGGAGAAAATCTTACCTCCTAAAACACATTTTTCCAAAGCTTATCGGTAAAATATAATTAATGTCATGCCTAAAAAGGCACCAGCAGAAGTATTGGAATGGATAATCTAGCATTTCAAGTCTTCAGGCATGTCTTGCACTAAAGAATATTTGCTAAATACAATTCTTTAACAATGAAAGTTCTCAATACAGAAGGAACATAACGCTAAGGCAATTTATCAAAATGCAACGATTTCAATTTGATTTTAGCTAGGACCCATTTTTCTCATAACTATGGATAAAACATGGACGGAAATATATTTTCTAGAATTACCCTATCTGATCACTGCTGAAAGTTTACTTTTTATAAATAATGCATATAACCCATAGGGACATAGGGAAATGTTGGAAAAAATATGTTGGAAGAAATGCTATATAGTACTGGGAGAGAAGCTGCAAATAAAAATGGTTATAAATTATTGGAAACACATCGCGTGTCAATAATGCTTTAATATATGAATATTGAAATGCACTGTATCTTTAATTTCTAAGTTGATATCTGTTAGACATAAGCTAACGACATATTTTATTTTTATTTATTAACATCATGCACCATTTATTCAAGGGATTCCAGAATTAAATACATACAAGCTAAACTGCTGGACCCATAACTCATACATCAATGAATTTTCCCACCTTGATTTAACAACTTGCTGTTAAAGAAAACCCAAAAGGCGGTTTACAGACTTCAACATAAGAATTGTAAACCTATAAAAATAAAGGTTCCCCCTGCACATATGTGCTAGTCCTTCCCGACTCTAGGGGGCAGTGCTCATCTCCATTTCAAAACTGAAGAGCCAGAGCTGTCCGAAGACATCTCCGTGGTCATGTGGCTTGCATGACTAAACACCGAAGACACACAGAACGCTGTTACCTTCCCAGTAATGTGGTCCCTATTTTTCTACTTGCATTTTTTTTTTACATGCTTTCGAACTGCTAGGTTGGCAGAAGCTGGGACAAGTATCGGGCGCTTACTCCGTTACGTGGCACTAGGAATTTGAACCATCAAACTGCTGACCTTTCTGATCAACAAGCTCAGCGTCTTAACCACTGAGCCACCGTGTCCTTTTTTGTAAATCTACAGAACGTTTTAAAAAATATTTAACTGCACATTCATTCTTAACCAAATCATAATTCCAGAAGATTATTTTCTGACCGCACATAAACTTGAACATTTTTTAAACCCAATTATTTCTTTTGATTATTAATGATCTATTATTATGATTACCCAGGCAATTGTAAGGAATAATTTTTGTGCAGAAATAGTAAGGGATATCCATTGACAAAGAAAAATTATAAGGAAGTCTTAACCACCTCTAACTTACCTCTCTCAGCTGTTTCCAGGTATGAGATGTTCAGATTCACTGTGGATTGCCAGCTTCCCATTCATGTGGTGTCTCAGCATGCACTATGCTGGTGATATCACACCCACCATAAAACCATGAGATACATGCCAAAGTTTACAGCTGTGCAATTTTATTTTATTTTATTTAAAAAAAACTGACTTTCCTAATTGCTTTCTCAAGAAGGGAACAGAATAGGATTTTACTTATAGTTGTAGCAGACTATGCAATGCTGTATTGCAGGGGTGAATAACTTTTGGCCAACGTGTCAAATGTGGTGCAACCGCTCATTTTAGGGCCCATTTCTGCTGAGCTGCAGTGCAGAGTGGCCGTAAGCCGCACTGTTAACTCTTGTGCCCTGGACTGGTAGCAAAATACTCCACCACCTTTGCCCAACTGTGCTACTGACATGATTGAAGGCAGTGGGATCCAATTGGGTGCAGGCAAGATCAAGCCAGTTAGCAAAGGAGGGGAAATGGCTCATTGTCAAGAAAAAGTTGCCCACCCCTGCTATACTGTACTGTTAACAGACTCTTAAAAGGAGGTGGCAGTGGAATATTACCTTATCCCTAAAGGACAGCTCCAGGGTGGCTCTGTAGTGGGTATAGGATCACCAGCATGTGCATGCAGTATCATCCTATGGCTCAAAAGCTAGCAATCCATTGTGGGTGCCTGAACATCACAAACCTGAAAAACAAAAACAAAGGAGGGCATTTTATGTTTTGTGTGATTTCCCCCTCCCCCCACACACTAAATCTCTATTTTTCCTGAATTCTTGCCGACGGTCACTATAAATCCTAGACCATAAAATTGCAAAATTGCAGAGCTAGAAGGGATTCCCAGGATCTTTCACTCCAACCCTTTAGGTAACGAGTTTTAAAAAATGTAATCTTTTAAACATGGACCTTTCTTTTGAAATAAGTTTTATTTTATTTGGAAAAAAAATATTCTTTTTACTTCAAAGGCGACTGAATTAGTCATGAGACAAATGTACAAAGCTTTCACTCTTTCACGGGTATGAAGAATATTATATGTCCTTACAATGAACTCTTTTGACTGAAGTGAAAAGCAAATCTTCATCAGTGTGACAAATTAGTGTTATTTACAACACTTCACTTTTAGGAGAAAAGTAATTTCTATGTAATATGTAAAATAGCTACTTCTATAAAATACAAAACAATTAAACATGTAGGGCTGGTAGACTGATCAAGCAGAATGAAATATTTTGCTGGAATTAGTCACAATTTTCATTCTTTAATATAGAAATATTTTTGTTTGTAGACCATATTTAACCCTAAAATGGTGAAATAATATGAAAATAATTTGTGTGTTGATTTTAACCAAAGTAGAGAGATTTGATGGCTCTTTTTTCATCTGCCCTCCATGACATTCTTCCCTTTTTAGCATGAAACATAGTTAGCTATTTTAATGTCAACCACAGTTACTTTTGTGGCCAACTTTCAACTATAGTTTTTGTTGTTGTAATATTACAAACTTAACTTGTAAACTATAATTAAGGATTGAAAAAAAGAAATTCAAGTGGAAACTGATACAAGCAATCAGTCCAAGGACGAGTTACACCCATTATTGTCAGCTGAGACAATATATACAAGCTTAGAATTGTTTAAAAGCCTAAACATTTCCAATTTCCTCTTCATTTCTTTTACCAGCTTGTTTCTGTTAACTCATTTACAATGTCTTCCTTGATACGAAACCAAGCGACCAAACGCAGTACTTCTACACAATTACATCTCTCATGATCAAGTCACTTCTAGTCTGAGTAGGTAATTTTATATATCTTTACTTCACTTACAAGATATCATTAAATAGTCTTCAGATGTGCTCTTGCTATCGTCATCATCCTCAGTCTTGATGGTAACTGTGGATCCGGGAACGGTGCCGGCTGCTTGAATCACAGTTTCGGTATCTGAATTTGTCACAAGAACTTCTTCGGATACCATTGTGGGGGAATCAGGTCCCGATACCGAATCTTGCACCACATGTTCCAAGTGTCCATCAGGACCCGTAACAAGATCAGCCACGAAAACCTGATCAGGCACTCTAACAGTTTCGGTGATTAAATCGGAAGTTAAAACGTGATCACTGGTATCTAATGCTTCTTCAATAGCGACATCCGCTTCCAGGACAGATTCAGGTACTATCACGCCTTCTGTCACAACGTCAGTTTCAGTTATGATATCAGGTCCTTGGACAACTTCAGCTGCCAAGCCATGATCAAGGGTGATCCCATCATCTGTGACCACATCTGAAACCAGTACAGCTTCAGGGACTGACACCACAATGTGATCTCCATCAATATGAGCAGTACCAGCCATTCCAGCCACTAGGAAACAATAATGTACGAGGAAGCATATTAATACTTGTTTTCAAGATTGAAACATTAGATATTCCTAAGGAGCTAATGAATGCTGTACGTGCATCCAAATTACTCTCCATCTTTCCAGTATATTTATTATCAACTTTAAACAGAATTCTGCAGCTAGATGCAATCATTACAATAATTGTTGGCATTCAATGAGTCTGCGAGGAAATACCAGGTCTGCAGGCTAAGACTGAGCATTTTAAATATTGGTATTAGCAATAGCACTGACTTTACAGTGCTTCACAGTCCTCTCTAAGCAGTTTTACAGAGTCAGCCTTTTGCCCCCAACAATTTGGGTCCTCATTTTATCCACCTCAGATGGCTGGAAGGCCGAGTCAACCTTGAGCCTGGTGAGATTCGAGCTGCCAAATTGCAGGCAGCCGGCAGTCAGCAGAAATAGCCTGCAGTACTGCATTCTAACCACTGCGCCACCGCGCCTCACCTAGAAGGTTAGCGGCCTTCTAGTGCCAAGTGTATTCCAATTCACCTGATTTCAGAAATTTAATACAATGGTATTATTTAAAATATTTGGTCACCTTATCATCAAATTCAAAGGAATGATTTCATTAGTGGGCATTATACACCCTCCACATCCAAATGTGGTTTTCTTCGTAAGCAACTGAAGTATGCAGCTAACCAGAGTGCAGCCTTGGAGAGGCAGTAGGAAGTCAGCCCCATAAGCTCGTCCAAAGATTTAAAAAATCCATACCCCCCATACCAATTTTGGCATCCTTGTTGCAGATTATTCATTTACAAATACAATGCACCTGAAAAGAAAATAGTTTAACTAATAATAATAATAATAATAATTTTGGGTTAGTATAGTATGGTTTTTACCAAAATCCTGCATAATCATTGTGTGAGGCATTTTGGATTCCTGTGTCTGCAAACCAAGACTTCCACCACCTGGATCCATAATCATTGAGTCTCATTCACAAACTGAAAAGAGAATTATACAGATATTATTACTATTTATACTAACATTATATGAAGTATCTTTATTAAATTGTTTTGTTCTGTGCAAATGTAACGTAAACACATTGCAGGAACTTTCTGCTCTCCATAGTTACCAAAAGTCTAAATCAGAAGTGAAAATTAGCAGAACAATTAAAGGATATGACAGTAGATCTGGCTACTCTTTAAATTAACTTATTTGCAAATTAGGCAATTAATGTATTCAAAACATGTATTAATATGTTGTAAAATGATTTATAATTAAATCCTAAAAATAAAGGGGCTTACTTCCTGTTAAGTGAATGTAAGATTGAAGCCTAAATCACCTGATATTTTTATATGTTAAAAGATTTTTATGTAATAACTGTTATTCACATTGAAAATTAAACCCCAAATTCTGTTTTTTTGAGAACATAACAGCAAAAGGCCTCTTTTTTATTACTGAGGCACATATGTAAGGATTTTTTGGAATATAAGACGCACCGGAGTATAAGACACACCATGGTTTTGAAGAGGTGAATTTTTTTTAAAAAAAGTTTTTGCACTCTGCAGGCCTCCCAAACTCTCTGCCTGCCTAGTTTTGCAAAAAAAAAAAAAAAAAAAAGGCACGCAGAGCTTTGAGAGACTTGTAGGGCGCTCCTGGAGGCTGCGGGGCAAAAACAAGCAAAAATGGACCATTTTATGCTCGTTTCTACCCTCCCCAGCCCTCAGGAGGTCTCTGAAAGTCTCCATAAGGCTATGCACTGTCATTTTGGTGAAGGGGCATGGTTTCGATAGGTCAAAAATGCTGTATTCGGTGTATAAGATGCACCCAGATTTCCACCCTTTTTTTTGAGGGAAAAAGGTACGTCTTACACGCTGAAAAATACGGTACTTCCTGGGTCTCAAGACTGTTTGCCAGTGCCAAAGTCAATCTATATGTCTAGGTAAATAGAGTGGTACTAGATAACGAGATTCATTGGGTCATCATTTCAGGGGTATTTCCTTTTCTAAACAGAGTGACTCTCGTTATCTAGTACCACTCTATTTACCTAGACCAGTGTTTTTCAACCTTTTTTGTGCAAAGGCACACTTTTTTCATGAAAAAAATCACGAGGCACACCACCATTAGAAAATGTTAAAAAAATTTAACTCTGTGCCTATATTGACTATATATAAAGTGTTTTTGCACACCTTACACTATGTCACGGCACACTAGTGTGCCGCAGCACAGTGGTTGAAAAACACTGACCTAGACATATAGATTGACTTTGGCACTGGCAAACAGTCTTGAGAGTGATGTTCACAGCCAAAATTTCTCCCTACATCAAGGTATTAAAATTTTGTAACAGCACATAATTAACTGAAGGGAGACAAGTTTCTATAAAGTCTATGAAATGCCTGACTGGGTGAGACAGCATCCTCACAGTTAGAGAGCTCTGAACTTTCAAAAAGGACTTTTGCACCTATGACTATTTTCTGATGTCTTCCCATCGCAGATTTTTTTTTTAAAAAAGGGGGTAACTAGGTAAGGCTGTCAACAATTGGCCTCTAAGTCAGGTCTGGTCAGCATGGAATTGCCGCTCAGGGTCTCTTTGCCCAATCCTGCTTAACAGCACTGCACTCTATACCATTGCTCCATACTTTTTAATGAAGTTTAAATACTCCAAAACACATCCTGAAAAATAAGTGAAAAAAATCAGCCCAATATACCCCTCCCTGTCAATTACACCCCTAGTGTAGTCGACTCAAAAGATTTATTCACCTTTTTTTTTGGGGGGGGGGGATCCCAAGTGTGCTTTTTTCAAAAGGCAACTGGACTTATTTTCTTTTCTTCCCCTTCCTTCCTTCCTTCCTTCCTTCCTTCCTTCGGTGTGCCATGTATATGGGTATATACATAATTTTGTATTTATTTATGTATTTATTTAGTCATGTTCATGTAATGTATGTTGGAGGTGGTGACTTTCTGAGAACGGTATGCAACAAAATTTCATTTTTATGTATGCTAATTAGTGTACATTCAAAGTGACAATAAAGGTATCTATTCTATTCTCCTTTGAAAAAACGTTTTGCTTCTCATCTAGGAAGCTTCTTCACTTCTAACTGAAGAATTGGAGTTAGAACTGAAAAAAGCTTCTTGATTGAGAAGCAAAACTTTTCAAGGGGGGAGGGACCCCAAAGTCCAGTAACCTTTGGGGGGGGGGAGACACCTTTGGGACAATCATGATCTGGATGATTGAGAATCTCTCTAGACCCGAACCTATGTCATGCATGCCAGAGGTGGCACACAGAGCCCTCTCTTTGGGTATGCGTGCCGTCGCCAGCTGCTCTTCTGGTTTCCACCGTGCAAATGCACGCCAGTCAGTTGGTCTTCATATGCGCCGTAAAAACTGGCCGGCGTGCACATGAGCACCAGTCAGCTGGTCTTCGGGTTTCTAGAGCTCTGGTGCATGTGCGCACACGTGCACGTTCTGATTTGAGCACTCAGCGCCAAAAAGGTTCACCATGAATGCCCTAGTTATTCCCCTCCCCTGGGGGAGAAGGGATCAGGGAATCTGCCTTCCTTGCAACTACCGTCTTAACTGGATGCTTTGCCCTTTCAAACAGATTCCAAGCACTTCCTCCTTCCTGGGACAAGATACGCCAGGAAGGGACGTGGAGGGCTGGAAAAGTGGATTCACTATGGAGATTCTCAGTCATCCAGGTCATGGTTGTCCCAAAGGTGCTTTTTCAAGAGGTAACTGTGGACAAACTGGGTTTTTCTTTGAAGACGTCTCGCTTCTCATCCAAGAAGCTTCTTCAGCTCTGACTGGATGGTGGGGAATGGGAAGGATTAATACTCCTTGAAGACAGCTGGTCTTTTCGGGGGTCGTTGAAGCACTTGGAGGTTTATCTGTGTTCTCAGGGTCACCCGAGTAGTGCTCCTGGTTCCTGTAGTCTGCAATTTCCCCCCCCCCCCGAAATCCATGCCTACTCCCACACCATTCAAAGGGTCTTCACCCCAAATTGTATAGCTAAAAGTCTGTAGAGATTCTTAGTCATGCAGGTCATGGTAGTCCATTCCCCACCATCCAGTCAGAGCTGAAGAAGCTTCTTGGATGAGAAGCGAAACGTCTTCAAAGAAAAACCCAGTTTGGCCTCTTTGGGGGGGGGGGGGGGACGGGACACCTTTGGCTGCCCCGGATTGGGGAAACGACGATCTTTTTTTTTCCGCGTTCAAAAACCGGGGCTCTGGGAGAAGCCTTAAGCCATGCACGGGGGGAGGGGGAGCGCTGGTTTCAGGGTTATTTCCCCCTCTAGGAAGCGACTGAGGAAACGGAACCCCGGGAGAAGGGCCACTTCAAGCCCGCGTCGGATAGAACAAGCCCAGCCGCCGAACATCTGGCTGGCATCTGCACGTGGGGGGGAGGCAGAAAGAAACGGGCTGGGGACTCCTTTGGAGGGAGGGGGGGAGCTCGCGATACAAAGAGAACGTTCGGGCCCGCGCCTGCGTCATGCGGACCTCTCTTCCCCCCCTCCCGCTAGTGCGCGCGCACGCGCCATCAGCGCTCTATCAACCACACTCCCCGCGCGCGCGAACGCTTCAAGAGGAGGGGGAAGGAGTCGAGCGGGAGGGCGCGCGCTCCAACGCCACCCTCCTCTTCCAATCAGCGTCCGTGATGAGCAAACAAAAAAAAGCGGCGCTTTGCAGCCCGAGTCGGGCAAAAAGGGGTGGGGTTGTACCCATCCTTCCCCGGGGCGGTTGTGGCGCGGCTGAGGGAAAGAGAGAGAGGGAAGGAAGGGAGGGCAAGGAAGCAGCGAGCGGGCCGGCCGGAGCCAGACAGGCACTTCCCCCTCCTAGCTTTGGAGACGGCTGAGGCGCTGAGGGGAGGCCCGAGCGGGTCTAATTCTCCCGCTGAGGCTTTCCGCCCTCGCCTGTCTGGAGGAAAGGGGACGGGACGGAGAGGGGGGGGCGCAAAGGGGGTGGGAACGGATTGGGGGGCGGCGTAGAGGAGGGGGGGTGGGTTTTTTCGTAGCCGGGAGAGGCGGGGTTGCGGCGGCGACATTGGGGAAGGCGATTGGGGGGGGGGGGGCGGTGGCTGCGGCCGTTGTCGGCCGCCATTTTACGCGCCGCCATTTTCTGGCCCGCTCTGAAGCCGGGGCCAGCCAAGGCAGCAGCGGAGGCGCCCAAAACGTCTCGGCGAGCCGCCAGGGAGGGGACGAGCGGCGCCTGGGCCGAGGTAAAAAGAAACCCCGTCCTTAGAAGAGGAGAAAACAGCCGGCCGCCATTGAGGCCTGGAGTAGGCCTCGGGGCGCGGCCTGGGCCGGGGCCTATGCGGCCTGGCGGCCGTCCCTCCCGACAACGCCTCGCCTTTCCGTCTCTCTGTGGCGCTTCCTTAGAAGACACGCCTCGCAGCGACCGGCGGATGGGCCGCCCCCGTTTCCCCCCCTCACCTCCTCACCTTCGCCGGGCGGGCTCGGGCCCGAGCGGGGGTGTAGGCCGGAGGACGCTCGGCCGCCTCGCCTGCCAGTTTTCGGGGCCTGGCATTCGAGGTCCGCCAGGTCCGAGGCCTGCACCAATCACAGACTCGGGCTAGGAAACGGCAGGCGGGCGGGAGCGCGCGCGGCCTTCTCCCTCGCCCGCGCGCGCTCCCTCTTGCCCCCCCTCCCTGTTTTCCCCCCTGCGCCGTCCTCGCGAACAGCCGCCGCCGGAACACGTCACCCAGGCGCGTCGTCCCCCTGGGTTGCTTTTCTCCCCCCCTCCACTTTTCCTTCGAGGGAGCATGCGCGCGGAGGCGAGTGAAGCTCCGCGGCGCCCGCATCTTTCCCTGAGTCGAAGGGTGGGGGCGGGGAGGAGAAAGGAAAGCGGGCGAACAAAAGCCAGGAGCGAAAAACACCCAGAGGGGGAAAAAGGCGGGAGGGCGGCGCACGAGAAACCAACCAAACGGGCGATTCTACGGGTAGCGTCTCACGTCAAGACCATTTCCCCGGGGTGGGAGGGCAGACTTCAGAAATGCGCAGAAAAATGTGTCGTTGCAATGTTACCATAATTTTCTTTTCCCCTCGATTTTAATGAGTTATTTTTTTTATAAAAGAAGTGGCCGAAGTCCAACGTATTAACCTTTATCTTCTAACAATCCCTGCTCTCTTATCGGATTCCTGTTATTCTTGCAATGAAACGTACCAATAAAGTGCCAGTTTTGTTTGTGAACGTTTTGTTTCTACCGACCAATGCAAATAGACATTTGCCTGGGTTTCCTTTACAGGAGCAAAACTCAACAACAGCCCTCAAAATTCATAACGGCCAACATTTTAAACGGGCCTTTAAAAAAAGGTTAAAATTCACCTACGCATTACTCCACAAATAGCAAGATTTGCAATCTTTTGCTAGGTACATGAAAGGGGACTGGATTGCATTTTCTAATATTCCCATCAAGTCTCAGGAAGGGTGAAGAAAAAAAAAAGTTTTGCAGGAGCACAGAACAAAGCTCCTCCTGCATCTTTAACATAGGATGCCCTTTTGTCTTTCTGCATTCCAAATTTATGAAGAGCAACGGGCATCACACACACACTGCTAAAGTTTTTGATGCTGCTAAAGAGAGAATAACAGTGAAAGGCATACTCGGGAATTTCTTAAATTTTTTGCTCTTAGGGCATTTTTTTTAGAGGAGGACAAGCTCCAAAGAGCTTTGTTTGTATGGGCTATGATCAATATTTACCCTATCAAACATTTAAATAATACTGTGGGAAGCCCCCCACCCTTTCCTTAATAGCCCACAGCAGATGTCAGCACTTGAGATAAAGAGTCTATTGAAAGAAGACAAGTATCTAGATAGCTGTATTCATAAGCAAATACCCTCACCCAAGAGCCAAAACAGGACTAAAGCCATTAAGCAACAATAGGAATTGCATCACCCCCAGAGCAGCCCAAACTTCAACCAAACCTGGGAGCTCAGATACTAGGATGTGCATTTCCACTTTTGCCTATAGAGCCAGTTATGACCCCATGAGAATCTGGCAACAGCCAATAGAATACACAGGAACAGAAAGATTCAAGTTCAAAGCCCAAAGAAGGTATAACACCATCACCCCAACTCCCTCTGGTCAGCTGTATCAGAACTGTGTGCTTGGTGGTTCTGCTTTATTAAACCATCTTTCCAAGCAGCCTCCATGTTTCCAGTGTCTTTCTCCCAGCTTGCAACTGAACCAGATGGATATTTCTACCAACAATTCTCCACAAAGCACAACTGATGAAGTTCTACTGTGGTAATGCAAAACAAAGCCCCTTTAAGATTAAGATAGTGGGTGGCCCTCCGGTTCAGTATCTTCATTCTGGGACTGCAAAATAAGTACTGAAATATTGTGGGGTTGTCATGCATCCCATCATCAACTCTAAAAGAATGCAAATGACCAGCTGTCTGCAACGAATGTAGATCTTTCCATTCCCAACTATCTTATCACAGCTGAAGAAGCTTCTTGGATGAGAAGCAAAATCTCCTCAAATGTTTCAAGAAAGTTCAGTTGCTTCTTGAAAAAACACCTTTGGGACAACCTGAAGACTATTTTGAGGACTACAACTCTGAAGAATAAAGAATAAACAGGCAAAAGAATTGATCTGATAATTTTATTGTACCATAAGAACACTTCAGTTTTCTGAAGTTCCTTTTAGTTATATGCATACTGTGGATTAACAAATCTAGAGGGTGCATTAGCAATGAGATGGTTCATTGGCTGGGAACTGTTCTCCTGATAGTCACGAAGAACCGATACCTTAGGTTTCTGTAAAGGAAAATTAAGATTAAAAGTTACTTAAGGGAGTGTTTCAACTATGCAATCTTCGAGATAGGGTGTTTGACTTGTTTCTCCCAATTGAAAAGTCCACAAAAATAAGGAGCGTGAGAAAGAGGGCATGCCAACCATAGCCAGTTATATTAAAACAAAGTAGACCTACCTTATCCAGGCTACAAACATCTGAACAATCACTAAACACCATTAAAACTAATTATTTTATGCCATTCAGTAGTTGTCTAGATTTTTGCAGCTCAGAACTGGTAAGCCTAAAGCCTAAATCCATGCAGAGGAACTGACTTTCAGCAGGGTGTTTCCTGGACACTGGCATTAGAATAACCTCTGAAAAATTGGGCTGTAGAGCTTAAATAAAAGGGCCTTTTGAACTAGTCATGTCTCATTCTAATCAAGTATTTCTTGATTACGGAAACACTACTTCCAGGTGCAAATGCTATTTTAACTAGGTTGAATCTCTCCTTGGTCAGTTTCCATCCATTATTCTTTGTCTGGGCTTCACATGTTTTGGAAAATAGCTTGACCCCCTCCTCTCTGTGGCAACCCCTTAAATATTGGAAGACTGCTCTCATATCTCTCCTGGTCCTTCTCTTCACTAGACTAGCTATGCCCAGTTCCTGCAACCGTTCATCGTGTTTTAGCTTCCAGTCCCCTCATCATGCTGGTTGCTCTTCTCTGCACTGTTTTTAGAGTCTCAACATCTTTTTTTATAGTGTGACGATCAAAACTGAATACAGGATTCTAGGTGTGGTCTTACTAAGGCTTTATAGATTGGTATAAGTACCTCACTTGATCTTGATTGTATTCCTCTGTTAATGCAACATAGGATTGTGTTGGCTTTTTTGGCTGCCGCCGCACACCACTGGCTTATATGGGCAACATTCTATTTGCACAATGATAAAAATTATTTCCTTCCCCAAAAAGCTCTATATATGTCTCTCAATATATATGTCTCTCTATATATGTGCCCTACTTCTGCGCACTAGGAAATGACAAGTTTGAAGCAGAATCAGTGGAAGCTGATTCCTTCAAAGAAGCAAAGGTGGCTTTTTCCACTGATACTAAGAACATTCTGGAAAAAATTCCATTTTTGTGCACAGCCAAAATCTGGACATACCGGAAACAGCCTCATAGGCACCTCTTCAAATGGGGTTTCTTGATCATAATCCGCACTTGGTATCTCATTCACCCAGTGGTTACTCTGGCCAGCTTGGGCAGATGGGACTGCCCTTGGAAGAGGTCTCTGGGGTGAGTAGCTGTCATGAGAAAATGGAAGATAACCATAAACACATTCTGGAAATGAAAACTTAGGCGTTGTATTCCTGCAACACGTTAAGCTAAACCACATATGGCTCGATTTACTGTATCGGCCAGGAAATGAAAGCAGACGCATAAACAAATACAAATTTTCCACTGTTACTAATTTTCTCTGCTTATTGGGAAAGGGAGCTTTTTCCGCCTATTGTATGTGTAGTCATCACAATGTGGAAGTTACTGTACAGCTGACTTCCCAATAAATATTCCCTTTGAACTGATTTTCAAGCCAATTACTGTAGATGGAATAGTGTCACGAAGTAATGTGAAATAGCTTCTTTCTGTGGGTGTGGACTCTGTGTGTGTGTATGTGTGTCTATGTCTAAATAGTGGGTTTATGCTATACACACACACACAAACACACACAAACAGAGTCCAGATTAAGCAAAGTTGAGTGGATGGTACAGATATCCTCAACATACAACCAGAATGAAGCCTTACATTTCTGTTGCTAAGTGAGACAGTTTTAACAACTGACAAGCATGTTACTAACTTAACAACTGCAGTGATTCACTTAACGATTGTGGCAAGAAAGGTCGTAAAATGGGACAAAATTCACTGAAATTCAATGAATTTCACAAAATTCACTGAATTTTGTCCCATTTTATGGTCTTTCTTGCCACAATCATTAAGTGAATCACTGCAGTTGTTAAGTTAGTAACATGCTTGTCAGAAGGTCATAAAAGGATCACATGACCATGGGACACTCCAACCGTCACTAAAGTGAGTCAGTTGCAAAGCGTCTGAATTTTGATCCCATGACCACGAGGGACTCTGCAATAGTCGTAAGAGTGAAAAGCAGGCATAGGCCACGTTTTTCAGTGCCGTTGCAATTTCAAACTGTCATTAAACGGGCTGTTGTAAGTTGAGGACTACCTAGACTGCATTTCCATCTAAGCATTTTAAACCAATGCTTAAAATTAGTGTGGGCTACATGAGCTTCACTTTTCAAGTGTGGAAGAAAGTTAACAATCTGGATTCAGGCCCTGTGATAGAAAACACCAGTTTTTATCCCAGCCGGTCAGTGGTGGGTTACAAATTTTTTTAGAACCTCTTCTGTGGGTGTGGCCTGCTTTGTGGGAGTGGCTTGCTGGCCATGTGACTGGGTAGGAGTGGCTTGCCGGCCATGTGACTGAGTGGGCGTGGCCAACTTGTAAAATGTGGTGAAACTTACTTAACAACACTCTTGCTTAGCAACCAAAATGTTGGCTCAGGAACTCTGGCATTGAAGCATGCAAGTCTTAAAGCTGTCAAGTTACAAGACCCTCGCACCCCTAACCCTTTAGAAAAAAAAACCCCAGGGGTGTTCAAACCTGACAGATTTAAGACTTGTGGACTTCAACTCCCAGAATTCCTCTTCCAGTCATGTTGGCTCAGGAACTCTGGCATTGAAGCATGCAAGTCTTAAAGCTGTCAAGTTACAAGACCGTTGAACCCCTAACCCTTTAGAAAAAAAACCCCAGGGGCATTCAATCTTGACAGCTTTAAGACTTGTGGACTTCAACTCCCAGAATTCCTCCTCTCACTCTTCATCTTGATGATGAGCGGATGGGCGGGAGGAGGGAGCTGGAACCGGTTCTAAACGGCACTGTAGATTTGTGGAACCTCTTCTATAGAAGAAGTTAGAACTGGCAGGAACCCACCCCTGCAGCAGGTCATACCTGGATCTATCAGGAAAGGGGATCTCAGCTTGGTTTTGAGCCAAAGGCCTGGGAAACGCCGACATTTGTTTGGGCTGGGCTACCTGCACGAGAAAAATCACAAATGAGAAATAGGCAGATTGCTTTGATTATTGTTTTAAAAAGGTGGGGGGGGGCATTCCAAGATAAAAATGAAATATATCAAGATTACGTTGATGGAGATAAAATAAAACTGGAGGGAAAAACCCTTTAAAAACCTCATTGAATTAAATCAAAAGTAATCATAATAAACAAAACAAAGCCATAATAACAACAATGAAATAAATTCAAAACGTATTAGCTTACCAGCTGTCTTTGGGGGTTATTTGGCATGGCAGAAGCTGGGCGCCCTGGTTGCCTTTCTTGACTTCTGAAAATATTCCCAAAATATCAGATTAAAAAAAAAAGAAATATTAAGTTTAAATATATCATACCCTTGACGAGGAAACGAAAGCTAAGCTAAGCATATTTATTTTGTTCAGCCGTGTTCAATTCTTGGAGATTGTCTGGACATATTCCCGGAAATTTTTGTCAAAAGGTTTTTCATAAGAGTTTGTCCTTACCTCCTTCCTAGGGCTGAGAGAAAGTGACTGGCTCAAGGGCATCCAGCTGGCTTTGTGCCTAAGGTGAAACTGGAACTCATACTCCCCTGGCTTCTACGTCTTTGCCACTAAAACTAGGATCATAGACCATTAAAAATAGACCATATTTTTAGCCTGAGCACATGCACGGACACTCACATTTGCGAACTGGTAGGGACGATAAATGAATACAATCCCTGATCTCAGCTTATTGTAGGGTGATAAACCATAATTAGACAAACTATGGCTTAGTATGTTACATGAACATCCACCTCTGGGCTGCTCCTAAGCTCCCTCTTTATCGGGATGTTTGACACTTTTAGTTCAATGTTACCTACTGTATTTTTCAGAGTATAAGATGCACTTTCCTTCCCAAAAAGAGGCTGAAAATGTGGGCGCATCTTATACTCCGAATGTAGCTTTTTCGAAGCTTTTTTTCAGCCCTAATGCAGCGCTAAGGAGTGAAGCATCTCCCTGGCTTTGCCTGCTTTTCTCATTGCTTTTCTCTCTGATGATCAGCTGTGCTTCAGAAGCTGTTTTTCATCCCCAACCAGGGGATGAAAAGCATGTGTGCGCGCATTCAAAACCAGCAAACCTATGTGCCTATTTTCCTCCCCCAAAACTAAGGTGCGTCTTATACTCCGGTGCTTCTTATACTCCGAAAAATACGGTATACACTCACTGATCAGGGGAGGGATTTGGTGCAAATACCGGTAAATCCTACCTTGATCAAAACAGGTCTTCTCTTCTTGCCCCAAATCAACTCACCTGCTCTTTTTCGGCTGGCTTCTACAGTAGGCAGTCCACTTCGTTAAGGTGAAGACAACCATAGACAATGTTACTGCAGGTACTGCGATCATCAAAATCAAGTCCAGGGTGCTCCACAGATAGTTACATTTGGGCCCCATGTACCAATAATTTGCCCAATTGTTTCGGTAGGAGGGACACCTAGAGATAGAAATGGAGGAGACCAAAATTGAGAAGCTTTGAAGCACTTTCCCTGCAAAGCATAGCTTGCATCATAAGTTGGGTGCTAATCCACCCAACAACTCTAGGGCTGAATGCTAAAATTAAGGGCTTCCTTGTGTTCTGGAGTAACATTTGCAAGTAATGATAGGGTAGGGTAGGGTAGGGTAGAGCCGAGGTGGCACAGTGGTTAAATGCAGCACTGCAGGCTACTTCAGCTGACTGCAGTTCTGCAGTTCGGCTGTTCAAATCTCACCGGCTCAGGGTTGACTCAGCCTTCCATCCTTCCGAGGTGGGTAAAATGAGGACCCGGATTGTTGGGGGCAATATGCTGACTCTGTAAACCGCTTAGAGAGGGCTGAAAGCCCTATGAAGCGGTATATAAGTCTAACTGCTATTGCTATTGCTATAGAACAGAATATAGAGTAGAGTATATGAGAATGGAACGGAACAGAACAGAAGAGAACAGAATATAGAGTAGAGTAGAGTGGAGTGGAGTGGAATAGAATAGAATAGAATAGAATAGAATAGAATATTGGTCAAGTGTGATTGGACACACAAGGAATAAGGATACAAGCAACAAAGTTAGACAGACAGTCATAAGTAGGAGGGGTTGGGGGCTAATAACGATGAGAAGATTAATAGTAATGCAGACTTAGTGAATAGTTTGACAGTGGTGAGGGAATTAGTTGTTAAGCAAAGTGATGGCGTTCGGGAGAAAACTGTCCTTGTATCTATTGTTCTGGTGTGCAATGCTCTATGGTGCAGGTTTGAGGGTAGGAGTTGAAACAATTTATGTCCAGGATGCGAGGGGTCTGTAAATATTTTCACAGCCCTCTTTTTGACGCATGCAATGTACAGGTCCTCAATGGCAGGCAGGTTGGTAGCCATTGTTTTTTCTGCAATTCTGATTCTCCTCTGAAGTCCGTGTCTGTCTTGTTGGGTTGCAGAGCCAAACCAGACAGTTACGGAGCTGCAGAAGACAGAGTCAATCATTCCTCTGTAGAACAGAATCAGCAGCTCCTTGGACAGTGTGTTCTGGAGTAATGTTTGCAAGTAGTTATCTGCCTCAAACATTCAGACCGAGTTTGCTTATCAACAAAGTTTCAGGGGTGGGCAACAAAGATGATTCAAGAGCTTGAGGACATGCCTACAAGGACAGGAAGACTTAACTTTTGGAAGTTGGATGAAGACAAAAAGCTTAGGGGAGAGATGATAGCCATGTTCAAGTATGTAAAGAGAAGCTAGAGAGAATATAGTCAAGAAAGCTGGAGGGAGGGAGAGAGATAGAGAGATGGAAAGAGGGCTACCTAGCTAGATTTAGTTTACCAAGAAAGAAAAAGTTCAGAATGGAAGTTGTCTCTATAGAAGTCATAAATTTTCCATCTCTGGAGGCTTATAAGAAAAGGCTGGGCTTTGCAAATATAGCCCTTCTCCCTAATTCTCAAAACAAGGAAGTTAACTTACTTACTTGCAATAAGGAGCTTTATCTTTACAACCGCAGGCAATCCCTTTAGGGCAAAAATCATTTGTGTCACCTACACAGTTGCCAAAGTCTGCAACATGGGTGCAGTCAGCTGGAAAACAAGGCACACTTCAGTTCCAACGTCATCACTGGATTTCCAAGAGCAAATTTCAACTGTATATGTGGGTCGCTCACTACCAGGTTAATGCACTGTGTTAACCATAATATAGTTTAATTGTTTTCGATGTGGTACATTCTCGCCAGCTTGGCTATTGTCCTTCATAAGCCAGAGTTATGGCTTAGCGTTGTAGGAGAACAGAGCTAAGTATGGTTCATTTAACAGCATAGCAAGCCAGGCTTAGTGGAATTAAAAAACAAACAAACTTTGTTTCTATTGTAAAGAATGTTGGATTAGATCAGGGCAGAGGTGGGTTCCTACTAGTTCGGATGCGTTTGGCCAATTTGTTAGTAACTTGGCTGGCCACGCCCCCAAACCAATTCTATTGGTGGCGCCATAGGCACCGCCATCTTGTTTTTTGTTTTTACTTACTGCACATGAGTGTGTAGTGTGCATCAAGTGCCTGCCCATGCATCCAAAGTGCATCCCTGAGCAAACTGGCATGGAACCCACCCCTGGATCAGGGGTGTCAAATTCAAGGCCCGGGGCCCAGATCCGGCCCACGGGATACTTAGATCTGGCCCATGGGGTCACCCTGGAAACAGCAAAGGACAGGCCCATGGTGCTTCTGCAAGGGAAGATAGGCTCCCAAGCTCCATTTTCAGCTGTCACAGTTTCCTGCAACCCTCCGTTTTCATTGGCAGAGGGTTGCAGGAGGCTGTGGCAGCAGAAAACGGAGCTCGGGAGCCCATTTTCCCTGGCAGAGTGCTCATGCCACCACAAGCAGCCCTAACAGGAGGGATGTCAGGCTGGCCATGCCCACCCTGGGCACACCCCCTGCCCCCCACCTCGAAGTCAAACACAACCCTGATGCAGCCCTCAATGAAATTGAGTTTGACACCTCTGGATTAGATGGACTTTCACATGTCAGAATACCCAAATAAGACTTACTTAACAAACAAACTACGACTTACCGCCATATGTGAATCTGGTCCCTTTCTATTATATGAGGAAAAACCAAACCAAAAAGTGCTTTTTTTTTTCTAGCTTATCTTCCCTTTTCCCAAATTACCAACAAGTCACTTTTTACTATCTGGAAAAGAAAGGATTGGATTGTGTTTTGTGTAATTAACCGCTGACTTTGATAAGGGCATCGATTTCATTTTAAATTCTTCTATAACAACAATAATAATTCACTTCTAAAACTATATTTCTACCCTAGGTTGCCAGTAGATAAGAACAATCTCTTTCTGGAAATATCTACACTCGGGATTTTAAAAAAAAATCTAGCTATATTCCCATGATTGTAGAACCATAAGGTGTTTTTGAGTACTCTCAGCCCAAAGACAGAAACTGGTTTCCATGGAGGAAAAAAAATCCTTAAAATGTATTTCTTTTTCTTGAATCAGTCAAGATATTTCTATTCTATTCTATTTCTATTCTAAGAGCACATGAAAATACCACTTTCTAATGCCTTGGTAAGGCCACACTTGGAATCCTGCATTCAGTTTTGGTCACTACGATGTAAAAAAGATGTGGAAACTCTAGAAAGAGTGCAGAGGGGGTTAAAAATGGTGAAATCCAAATGAAATACAATAGAAGGGGAAATAATATAAGGTGAGCGGTATCGATTGATAATTGCTATTAGAAAGAACAGGAAGCTCCTGTTGGTATTGTATTGTGCAAATGTGGTGTACGTCTAAGTTTTGCTTGTGTGTGTATTTTACATGTTTGTTAATAATTTTTTTTTAAAAAAAGAGTGCGGAGAAGAGCAACAAAGATGATTAGGGGACTGGAGGCCAAAACATATGAAGAACGTTTGCTGGAACTGGGTATATCTAGTTTAATGAAAAGAAGGACTAGGGGAGACATGATAGCAGTGTTCCAATATCTCAGGGGTTGCCACAAAGAAGAGGGAATCAAACTATTTTTCAAGGCACCTGAGGGTAGAACAAGAAGCAATGGGTGGAAACCAATCAAGGAGAGAAGCAACTTAGAACTTAGGAGAAATTTCCTGATAGTTAGGATAATTAATCAGTGGAACAACTTGTCTCCAGAAGTTGTGAAAGCTCCAACACTGGAAGCTTTTAAGAAGATGTTGGATAACCATTTGTGTAGGGTTTCCTGAGCAGGGGGTTGGACTAGAAGATCAAGCTCCAAGGTCCCTTCCAACTCTGTTATTCTATTCCATTCCATTCTATTTCCATTCTATTTCCATTCTATTTCCATTCTATTTCTATTCTATTTCTATTCTATTTCTATTCTATTTCTATTCTATTTCTATTCTATTTCTATTCCCCTTCTGTTTCTCAGCAATAGTTGGACTTTCAGTCTCAAGTAAGGTAGATGTTCCCGGAGAATTTATAATCCTGGTTGTAACCTGGTTCCCCATATCTCTATGAAAACAAAGTATGATAGAAGATAATTTGAACCTTGAGTGAAACAATCTTTCATCTTTGTCTTCTTTTACACTACAGGATGGATATTAAATTAATCCCCTTTTTAGGTTCCCACCATCATCGTTATTGAACTAGGTTTGCATTATAGGCTAAGATCCAAAGAAACTAACTAGGTTTAACATATTAAGTCTTTAACTGCACTAGGTAAATCATATTGTACAGACATATCCCTTGAGGTCTATGTTTAGTTTCCAACAAGTGAATATTAACATTGTGGATTTTAATTCTAGTCCTTACTACATCCACCTCTTTAAAAAAAAAAAGTCAAGTTCCAAAGGATTCCCCTTGATTCTGACATCTGGGGGATCTAGTTAACCAGAAGTCATCTAAAAGAAGATCAGAAAGGTTTTCTTACGATTTGCAGCTTGTGAGGTCAGGCAAACGATGGTTAACAGCAGAAGTTGGAGCAGGTGGAGATTGGATGCAAACATCATGGAATTCCTTCGAAAAGAGAGTTTTGATCCTTTTCCTGCTTTCTGAAGTTTTCATTCCAATCTGAATAATTTTGATTTACATTAGACCAAAGGCCATGGATTTTGAGCTTGCTTTTTACAGCATCATTTCTGGTTTTTAATTAACTTCTCTAAAGATAGGTCTTCTTGGATTGGTTCTCAGACCAATATTCATGTAAATAAATGATTAGACATGAGATCATAGCATTTCCTATATTGCATATAGGCAGAGATGATATTCAGCCGGTTCTCTCTGGTTCTGGCAAACCGGTTGTGGTGACCGTGGGAGGCTCCACCTGCCCGCCCACCCAGATATCATCACGTGGTGCAATGGTTAGAATGCAGTAGTACAGGCTACTTCTGCTGCCTGCCGGCTGCCAGCAATTCAGCATTTCAATCAGTGGTGGGTTTCAAAAATGTTTGGAACCTCTTCTGTAGGTATGGCCTGCTTTTCGGGTCCACTGGTGGAGCCTCTTTTAACCGGTTCAGTAGATTTGACGAACCGGTTCTACCGAATAGGTGCGAACTGGTAGGAACCCACCTCTGATTTCGATCCTTACCAGCTGAAAGTTGACTCAGCCCTCCATGATTGGTAAAATGAGGAGCCAGATTGTTTGGGGGCAATAGGCTGACTCTGTAAACCGCTTACAGAGGGCTGTAAAGCACTGTGAAGTGGTATATAAATCTAAATGCTATTACAGTTTCTTTTTTCCCCAACATTAAATGAAGACCTATTCCAAGAAATATTGTAGGTCGGCCTTCCTGAGCATTTTTCTTACCATCCGTTTTTGGGGACAACCGTTGACTTGCGTGGTTAGAAGGAGAAGGAGAAGAAGGAGGAGGAGGAGGAGGAGGAGGAGGAGGAGGAGAAGGAGAGAGAAATGGAACAGGAGAGAAAGACAGAGAGAGAGAAATGGAACAGGAGAGAGAGAGAGAGAGAAAGAAATGGAACGAGAGAGAGAAAGATAGAGAGAAAGCGAGAGAGAAAGAAATGGAACAGGAGAGAGAGAGAGAAAGAAAGAAAGAAAGAAAGAAAGAAATGGAACAGGAGAGAGAGAGAAAGAAAGAAAGAAAGAAAGAAAGAAAGAAAGAAATGGAACAGGAGAGAGAGAAAGAAACAAAGAAATGGAACAGGAGAGAGAGAGAGAGAGAGAGAGAGAGAGAGAGAGAGAGGAGAGAGAGAGAGAAGCTAATCAGTCAATTCCTAAACCTCCATTTGAGATTTCAAACATTGAGAAGTAGACTCTGAGTTGTCCTACCTTGAGAACTTCCCTCCCCGCCTTCACCTTGGGTCTTGATAATTGTTTATAAGGGAAGAAGATGAGCAAGAGATGGGATATTGTGATGCTGGCCCCATTGTGACTCTTTGCAGGATCACAGCCTGTTGGGTGACCCCAGCACAAGCTGGGATGGAAGCAAGCCAGAAACAGAGACCGCATCTCCAATTTCCATTCTTTGTAAACGGGCAGGAGAAAAGATAACGCAGGGGAAGGCAGCGGCGGGGGAAGGAGGCGGCTTCTGCTTCTCCTTTTGTCTTTTCTTTTTCTTTTTTTCTGGCCTTGTCCGACCATCACTCTCTGAGATGGTGAATGAAGCAGCCCCAGCAGAGGCTCAGCAGCGCTCAAGCCCCTTTGTGGGAAGCGAACAGCTGCTCGGCTGCTCCAAAGTCTCACTATGGAAGGCAACAGCAGCTCCATGAATCGCTTCCGGGTACGACCAGCTGAGCCACAGGACTGTCCTCATATCATGCGACTCATTCGAGTAAGTATTCTGACTTAGGCTTTCCCAGCAGCAAGAAGCCGAGTCCTCGTCCTGATAAACCCCTTTTATTTCATTCCTCTCCAGCAAAGTCTTTCCTCTCCCATAGTCTTTCAAGATAGTTCACAATTACCGACCTTTATCAGGCTTGGAAAGTGGCCAATATCTTTCAGACACCGCAATACTTGACAAGAATGCAGGAATGAACTAATTGTCTCCTGCAAACTCCATTCCCCTTTCGCTCCTCTTTTATTTCCTCTGGGAGGGGCTATTCACCATCCACCTTTGGCTTCACTCCCAAGTCAGCCTTCGTTCCTTAAATGCTCCCTTCTCCTGGCAGCTCTGTGCATGGGTACATCGGGAACAGACTCCAGCTGTTCTTCTGCCCCACTGATCTCCGACGGCAGCTGGTAATTGTCAGATGGCCCTGACCCCATCTCTGCCTCCAACGTAGACCCTTCATCAGAGCCTTCCCCAGACTCCAGGACTGGCCCATGTTCTTCCCCAGCCTCCTCGCTGTCCAACTTCGCTACCAGCTCCGCTGGACGGGCCACAATAGTAAGAGAGAAGAAGAAGATGGGGTTGAATTGGGGTCTAACCTATCAACTGTTGAGAAGTCCGAACAAATAACATTATTTTCTTTATCCCAGTGACATTCTGGTTTCTTCCCTTGGCAGGAACTGGCTGCTTATGAAAACATGCCTGAAGCAGTAAAAATAACAGAAACAGGTAAAAAAAACCAGCAGCTTTGAGTGTTTTATACAACTCGTCCTTGACTTACCTACCTTTCATTTAGTGATCAAAGTTGCAAAGGCATTGAAAAAAGCAACTTTTGGCTGTTTTTTCATGTTTATGACCTTTTCTGCATCTCCGTGATCAAAATTCAGGATGCTTGGTGATATTTACGACGGTCACAGTGTCCCAGGGTCATGTGATCCCCCCCTTTTGTGATCTTCTGACTAGCAAAGTCCATGAAGAAGCCAGATTCGCAACTGAACTAAACTGCAGTGATTCACTTAACAAACGTGGGAAGGAAGGGTATAAAATGGAGCATGATTCACTTAACAACTGTCTCACTTAGCCATGGAAATTTGGGGCTCAGTTGTGGTCATAAGTTGGGGACAGCCTATATTTTCTACGTTGAAAAAGTTCACCATTAGCTTGACAACAAAGGAAGCCCCTGCCCTTCCCCCTCTCTTCTGGGGCCTTCCCTACCTTCCCTCTTTCCCATCCTCTAATGCACTTCTCCCTTCTTTCTTAGAACAATTCGACTACACTATGTGGCATATTCCAATTGCTCTCATGCTGGCATCTTAATCATCCAGAATTTCCCTTTGGCCGGCTGGAGAGAAACACGAAACAGCTGGGGGCAAAACAGGGCTTCCTCTGCAGGATGTCTTGTAAAGATGGAGGGGAAGAAATGGGGCCCTTCCTTGGGAAAAGGGGAAGGAGGATGGGGACAAGGGGGAAGAGGGACTGGAGAGAAAAAAATGCATCACTGGTACCTGTGTGTGTGTGTGTGTGTGTGTGTGTGTGTGTGTTTGTTTGTGATGTGTCTGTGTAAGAGAGTAGGGATAACATTTGGTCATCTCTTCTATCATCCATCCATTCACTCACTATGTTGTATCATCTATCTATCTATCTATCTATCTATCTATCTATCTATCTATCTATCTATCTATCTATCATCTATCTACCTACTTACCTACCTACCAACCATTGTATATCTTCTATCCATTCAACCACTTACCATTTTGTCTTATCTTCTATCTACCTACCTACCTACCTACCTACCTACTTACCTACCTACCTATCATCTATCTATCTACCTAGCTACCTACCATTGTATATTTTCTATCCATTCATCCACTTACCATTTTGTCTTATCTTCTATCATCTATCTATCTATCTATCTATCTATCTATCTATCTATCTATCTATCTATCTATCATCTATCTATCTATCTATCTATCTATCTATCTATCTATCTATCTATCTATCTATCTACCTATCTACCTACCTACCTACCTACCAACCTACCTACCTACCTACCTACCTATCTCACTCATCTATCATCTATCATCTATCTATCTATCTATCTATCTATCTATCTATCTATCTATCTATCTATCTATCTATCTATCATCTACCTACCTTACACCTTCCATCCATCCACTTACCATTTTGTCTTTGGTAAGCTTTGGGGCCAATGGTGATCTTCTCTTTGTGATTTTCATGTAATATTTCTCACCCTTCATTCAATGTTCATTGAACATTTTTTCAGATTTACTTCGAGATGGTTTTGGAACACATCCCTTCTTCCAGTGTTTAGTAGCAGAGGTATCATCGGAAAATGTAATGTTAGGTAAGCCAAAAATATATATATTATTTTAGCTGGTGAAATGAGTCTAGTTATCTTTGCAGGATGGAAAGTACCTGTTCAGAGCTTAAGAGTATCTAAGAAATTCAACAGTCTTTTCCTTCTCCACTGTTTTAAGAAGAGTTTGGACGATCATTTGTCTGAAATGGTATAAAGTCTCCTGCTTGACCAGGGGGTTGGGCTAGAAGACCTCCAAGGTCTCTTCCAACTCTGTTATTCTGTATTCAGTAAGATGCCAAGGCCATCTGGTAGTGATGTGCTGCCTCCGGAGTCTGATATCAGCAAGGCAGAACTGTGTGAGTTTGTTCCTAGTGTGCGCACGTGCAGAGCTGCCAGAAGGCAAGAACAGTTAAGACAAAAGGGGCAACTTAGGAGTAAAGCTTGGAGATGATTGGCCCCTCCCATAAGACATAAAAGAGGAGCACACACACATGAGACTTTGCAGGAAGCAATTTGTTTGTTCTGGTCTCTGAAGCTCCGTTTGACTGTGCTCTGTTTGGCGTCGCAAAACTAATTGGCAATTAGGTCTCTGGCAGTGTTTCAAGGGAGATAAAGGTGGGTACTTATCAGTATTACTCTGAAAGATTGTTGCAACTCAAGCAGACATCTGTCAGACTCTTCACAGAATGTTTGTGCATCATTACAGGCTGTAAATAACCATAATTCACAGCCGTGTAAATAAAAGAGGGTTTTGGGGACTAAGCATTTGATTTATGCTTTATCAGAAGCCACATATTCCAAAAATGTAACAAAGGAGGACCAAGGGCATAAGAGGCTTTAAAAAAAATGGGTTGCTTAAAAAGACTGTTCTACCCTATTTTTAATAGGTGCCTGGAATTATCTGGTGTTGAGTCCCAAATATAAAACAACCCTTTTAAAAATAACAGCAACACATTTATTTTTCCATTAAGAACCTCTCTTCTCTTCAGCCCAGGAGTAGAATGGCTGGCTGTATTTTACTTCTGCCTACCTCATTCTGCTAAATTTTCTCAATGACGGCGGGTAGGATAAAAAGGCAGTGGGGGAGGGGGGGGAAACAATTGAACTTTCAGAGGTGCTCATGATACACAGAGGCTCCTTCTGACGTTTTCCTGCTGCTTCTGAGCCCGAGGTGAACGGAGGTGCCAAAGTCAATTAGTGGTAAGGCAACAGTAATTGTGAAAAGGAGCTGTGCTTTCATAAACACAAATTCATTTACTCCCACCGAGTGCGTGAAGGTCTATGACAATTCGCTGCGGCCAACTTGTTGCAGGACAAGAGTTGCAGTAATATCAAAGAAATGGTGGAATAGAATCAAAAAGGATTCTACAAAAAGGATGCAGGAGGAGGGACGGAAACAGAATGAAATCTGAATGACGTAAATTAAAAAACAAACGCTAATTAAATAGAATTGTTAAATTGTTCTGCAGCAAGTTAGTTGTGATTGAGTTTTCCAGCAATGAGTTGGACATCATGAATTGCCCCATTGCATCTACTAAATGAGTCTAAATGAGGACCTAGATTGTTTGGGAGTAAGATGCTGACTCTGTAAAACTGTTTAGAGGGCTGTAAAGCACTGTGAAGAAGCAGTATATAAATCTAAGTGCTATTGCTAAATATTAACTGTTTATATACACGTGTGTGTATGCTCTAGCATAACTCTGGAACTCCTCAAGCAATTTCAACCAAACTGGGTACACAAACTTGGTATTTTTCTAGAGAAAAATATTGTGGGGCTAAGACACCCCTAAAAACCCCCGTGGTGTGTGTTCTGTTAAGATACATCCTGTTGTGCCTTAAAATGGCTTCTACTGTACTGCTGTAAAATGGCTTCTATTGTGCAGTGCAGGGGAGTTGCCATGGTAATGCTTCACAGTACTCCACAAGGGGGCTCCCTCTGGTAAGGAGAAAAAGCATTAGAAATTACATTTGGTCCGGACATTTCCCCCGTATAAATGAATACCCAGGCAATGCCAGGGTATGTGCTAGTTCAAAATAAAACACAGTGACTCGGTGAGAGGTATTAATTTATTGGTCCATTTTAACAGAAGGCTGTCCTTACCAGAATGCAGTTAGGTAGGCGGTTACCTTAAATCTTCATACATCCTCTTTTCTCCAAGAACCATTTCCATCAAAAAATCTGTCATATTAAGTGGATGAAATTAAAGGAAACTGAACTGGATTTCTTTATAGTCGCTTGATAGCTTTACCCTTTTCATTTGGGGGATGTAATTCCTTAAAGTGATGCCTCTTCTTTTCACTCCCCACAGATGCAAGTATTGTAGCTTTTGCGATGTATTACTTTACCTACGACCCTTGGATTGGCAAGCTGTTATACTTAGAAGACTTTTATGTTATGGAAGAATATAGAGGTAACTTTAACGACCCTGTTTCTTTGTTGCCCATTTTTAATGCAGCCAGGAAATGGAAGAATCACCAGGTGGAATTAGGAATTAGCCTCCTGCAAACTCCACTCCCCTTTCACTCCTCTTTTGTTTCCCCTGGGAGGGGCCGTTCATCGTCCACCTGTGGCCTTAATCCCAAGATGACCCCAGTTCTTTAGCTGTTCCCGTCATCTGGCAATTCTGCACATGCGCACACTGGGAACAGTCTCCAGCTGTTCATCTGCCTCACTGATGCCTGACTCTGAAGGCAGCCGATAACTGGCATACGGCTCTGGGCCCCTCTCGGCCTCTGACACAGAGCCCTCATCAGAGCCTTCCCCAGACTCCAGGACTGGCCCATGTTCCTCCCCAACCTCCTCACTGTCCGAATCTGCTGCCAGTTGTGCTAGCTGCTGGCAGGCCAGAACAATGTGGTTGCTTGTATCCTTTACCCAACTGGGGTGATGGGTTTCAAGCATGTTGAACAATCTGGATTTATTTAGATTTTGTGAATCCAAGAATGTGTTACTATCCAATATAGCAGTGTTTCCCAACCTCGGCAGCTTGACGTCTCCCCATCTTCAAGTCGCCAAGGTGAGAAGCATGGTAATAACAGATTAACAGAGTTGGAAGGGACCTTGTAGGTCATCTAGTCCAACCCCCCCACTCAAGTACCCTACATATAAATTCGTGGTGCGAATGCACCTGACCTAATTGGTGGATTGGTTCCATCCTGATAGATGCAGCCAAGCAGTTACAGTTTTTCTTTTCCTTTCAAAAGATCTGAAGCTAAAAACTTTTTAGCCTGTATACAATGTTAGCAAGCTTTTGCTTACTGAACAGATAATTCTATGGGTTAGAACAGGGGTCGGCAAACTTAAACACTCAAAAAGCCATTTGGACCCGTTTCCCACAGAAAAGAAAACACCGGGAATCACAAAGGTCTTAACCGGAAGCCCCATTCAATTCTGGAGCTGACCGGAAGTTCAGTTCCCCTACCATAGAGTCTCCTCCTAGCGCGGCGTACTTTTTCCTCTACCTGTCATAACCAAAAGCCCTATCAATTGTGGAGACAACTGGAAAAACTCTTCCCCTTGCCATAGAGTTTTCTCCTGGCGCACTGTGCTTCTCTCCCCCTGTGCTCCTCTCAAAATTGTGGAGCCAACCGGTGACGAAGCCGCAGCAGAGGGAGGAAAGAGCCACATGAGGCTCCAGAGCCGCAGTTTGCTGACCCCTGGGTTAGAACAAAATGGAAAATTTCCAATTCAGACAACTGAGTTTCTTAACTGTGTTTTGGCAGGCTGGGGCATTGGAACGGAACTTTTAAAAAGTTTAAGTCAGGCAAGTAACCATTTAAGACTTTTAAGTTATATTTTAAATGTTATGCTCATCATTTTCATTGGATAACTAATTATTGCTAAAGAGCTAGCAGAAAAGTAAAAGTAAAAAAAAAAAAGAAGCTACAGCAATTCCCCCAAAATGGGATTCCTTCTCCCTGAGTTGGTGGGTAAAACTTCCATCATTCCTCAGTCCAAATGGCCATTCCTAGGACGGGACATTAAATTTAGAGGGAAATCCGTGGTTGTGTCCACAAAAGAAAGAGGCCACAGCCTCAGGGTTGTTTGTAGGGCTGAAAAAGTCAAGATGACAATGGAGTCCACCGTCTTAAATTTTTTGACCTCTTTCTTAAGTTGAGTTTTATTTGCAGCCAGCGGCTAAATCTGCTAAAAATGAATTCTTAGATTGCAAAGACAGGTTTCCATGACTGAATGTTCCTTTTACATTTCGCAATTTGATGTGCAACATAGTTGTTGTTAGAGAAAAAATATATAGCTCAATTATAGCTATAGATGCATGCATGAAAATGCAACAATTTTTATACCTACAAACATTCAAATCTTAACAAAAGGTTTAATGGCTTGATCTCCTTCTAGTCAACATGCTTTGCCCAGGTAGCTTTAGAGCAATTACTTCTCTACTTTGCCCACTTGCACTAGCTGGGAATTGAAGTCCACGCATCTTAAAGTGGCCAAGGTTGAGAACCATTGGTTTAGAGCACTGGAGAACTCAAAAAACATGGACCTCCAGCTTTGTATAAGCAATTTTACATGCCAATACAATTATATGGCAGTCCTTGACTTACAGTTCATTTAGTGACTGTTCAACGCTATGGCAGCACTGAAAAGTGACTTATGACCATTTTTCATACTTACGACTGTTGCAGCATCCCCATGGTCCCATGATCAAAATTCAGACAATTGGCAATTGACTCGTATTTATGACAGTTGCCGTGTCCCGGGGGATCATGTGATCGCCTTTTGCGACCTTCTGACAAGCAAAGTCAACGGGGAAGATAGATTCGCTTAACCACCATGTAACTAACTCATTGGGACGCCGTGGCTCAGGGGCTAAGGCACTGAGTTTGTTGATCAGAAAGGTTGAAGGTTCAGCGGTTCGAATCCCTAGCGCTGTGCAAAGGAGTGAGCTCCCGTTACTTGTCCCAGCTTCTGCCAACCTAGCAGTTTGAAAGCGTGTAAAAATGCAAGTAGAAAAATAAGAACCACCTTTGGTGGGAAAGTAACAGTGTTCCATGAGCCTTCGGCGTTGAGTCATGCCGGCCACATGACCACGGAGACGTCTTCGGACAGCGCTGGCTCTTTGGCTTTGAAACGGAGATGGGTACCGCCCACTAGAGTCGGGAACCACTAGCACATATCTGCAAGGGGAACTTTACCTTTAACTAACTCAGCAAAACGGCAGTGATTCACTTAACAGGGGCGAGGAAGGTTGTTAAAATGCGGCAAAATTAAATTAACTTATCAACAGAAATGCTGGGTGTTAAGTTGAGGACTACCTGTATACAATTCTGCATGCAATGACTGTTGTGAAGGAAGTCACTAATTCTAAGTTTTGTTACCGGTACAACAAGCTGTATTGGTCAACATTTGAGCTGTAGTGCAGGGGTCTCCAACCTTGGCAACGTTAGGACTTGGGGACATCAACTCTCAGAACTTGGGGACTTCAACTCCCAGAGTTCTGTGAATTGAAGTCCCCAAGTCTTAAGGTTGCCAAGGTTAGAGACCCCCGCTATAGTGGATTCTGCTGCATTGCACTGCAAACATCTTCGTGTTTGCTCTCCAATGCAAATCCTCTGGCTTTACCCTTGAACAGATCGCCCTCGAGTCCAACTGCAGCTGCATGCACTTTCTCGTCGTGGTTTGGAACAAGCCGTCGATCGAGTACTACATGAGGCACGGGGCGGCTGATCTCTCCACTGAAGAGGGATGGCATCTCTTCCGATTCGATAAAGAGCACCTCGTCAGAATGGCTACCGGACAGTAACACGGGAGTATCTCTCTCTCTCCAAGGTTGGCGCACCGTCGGCTCATCGGTCCCAAGGAAACCTCTGGCTAAAATGGGAAGCTCTCTAAAGCAGGCAAATACTAGCCATACGAAATTAAAAAGAAGCTTGCCTGATTTATGACTGGCAATAGCTTGATACGTGATTGGAATCTGGTGTTTTCCATTGGCAAGCTGCGTTGGTGTGCCCCAAAATCTCCACACACCCCCCAATAATATTTGTTTAATAAATACATACTGTATTTTTTGGAATATAAGAGACACCTCCCCCCCCCCTTAAAGGGGCATGGAAATGTTGCTGCGTCTTATACACCGAATACAGCCATTTTTGGCCTCCTAAAGCCCTGTCCCCATATCCCATTTTTGGGAAAAACGTCTTGTCTTTTGCAAAAACGGAGGCGTTTTTGCCTTCTCTGAGCCCCCAGAAGCACTCTGCAGGCTTCAGCAGGGCTAGGGGAAGGCAAAAATGCTGTTTTTGCAAAAACCACCATTTTCTGCCCCTTTTTCGCAAGAACGGGGGCATTTTTGCCTTTCCCCCAGCCCTGCTGAAGCCTGCAGAATGCTCCTAGGGGCTAGGGAGGAAAAAAATACTTTTTTCTTACTTACCTCTTCAAAATCTTGGTGTGCCTTATACACCAGTGCATCTTATAATCCGAAAAATACGGTACATGGGCACATTAGATGGGCTCTCTTGGTTGTTGAGGGCTCCTTGACTAAAGGCAGAAGTTCATTAGCATCTACAGGGGTCAGCTTGGGAGAAATCCGAAAACCACCTGACCCACACAGATTGGATCCTGTGACGTTATCCTGGAACATGTACAATATATTTACCTTCATTCGTGAGAAACAAAATAGTTTGGGAGCGCACTCCTAAAAAGCATCTTGGAAATGGGAGATTGATCAAGAAGTCAATCCTACTCCATAAATGCTAGTTCCATAAGCTGAACATCGTGGATGTTATACCTCTAGACAGCCTAATATCTCTCTTTATAAAGGAATAGAATAGAATGAATGAGCTGGGAGGGACCTTGGTGGTCTTCTAGTTCAGCCCCCTGCTCAAGCAGGAGAATCTGTACTATTTCAGTTAAGTGGCTGTCTAGTTTCTTCTTAAAAACTTCCACTGATGGAGCGCCCACGATTTCTGGAGGCAGGCTGTTCCACTGATTAATTGTTCTCACTGTCAGGAAATTTCTCCTTAATTCTAGGTTGCTTCTCTCCTTGATCACCTTCCAACCATTGTTTCTTCTTCTGCCCTCCAGTGCTTTGAAGAATAATTTGACCCTTTCTTCTTTGTGGCAGCTTCTCAAATACTGGAATACTGCTACCACGTCACCCCTAATTCTTATTTTGTTTAGACTAGCCAAGCCCAAATCCTGCAGCCGTTCTTCATATGGTTTCATTTCCAGGCCTTTGATATTGCACACATGATGTGTGGGAAACATACTCATTAAAGTCATGCACACAGAACTATATCGTTGATCTTTTATGGATTGAAAGTTGCACCATCGATTCTACAGGCTTAAAACATTCCTGGTCCTCATCTTTCTGCAGATTACTAAAACAGGCACAGTTTCTGAGTAGCTCAGGGATTAGAAAGAAACGCAAAACAAAATGTGGTTTAAATTCTCTTATTATTATTATTGCAGGTTTTTTTTTATTAGAAGCAGCGTGGTATCCTTTGTTATTTACACTATTCACTAATTTGGCAGCAAGGATCTCTTGAGAAGCTTCTTGGCTTTTTTTTTACACCCAGAGGCCAATTATGCTTTCAACCAGTTGAAAATACGAAGTGGCACTAACGAGTAGAAAAAGATTTTAAGGATTGCACGGGAAGATTGGCAAGAGAAGGAGAGTTAAGAAGCTACCTGACTTCGTTATCACCATGCAGACCGCGAGCAAATTGCATAGGGCTTCCACACCTGTTTTCAAAGTCCCGTGAGGAAAACTGGAGGTTATTAGCTTCTCTTGCTGTACAGATCTGCATCTTCTGGGCTGGCCTGCCCATAGTCCATGAGGCTGGCATCTGTTTTGAACTTGGGCACCTTCAATACATCTGCCAAATATACACAAAGATGTTAGGACAAGCATTTCTGGAATCAGGGAGAGGCTCCTGAGCAGAGGTGAAATTCAATTTTTTCTACTACTGGTTCTGTGGGCGTGGGTTGGTGGGCGTGGCAGGGGAAGGATACTGCAAAATTTCCATTTGCATCCCACTCTGGGGCAAGCCAGAGGTAGTATGTGCCGATTCTCTGAACTACTCAAAATTTCTGCTACTGGTTCTTCAGAACCTGTCAGAACCTGCTGAATTTCACCCCGGCTCCTGAGGTTTATTTATGTTGTGGCCTGCCAGCAGAGCTGGTGGCAGACTCAGATAATGAGGAGGTTGGGGAGGAACATGGGCCAGTCCTGGAGCCTGGGGAAGGCTCTGATGAAGGCTCTGCGTCAGAGGCAGAGACGGGGCCAGGGCCGTCCGAGAGTTATCAGCTGCCTTCGGAGTCAGAGATCAGTGGGGCAGAAGAACAGCTGCAGCCTGTTCCCAGTGTGTGCATATACCGAGCTGCCAGGAGAAGGGAACAGTTAAAGAACAAGGATCAACTCGGGAGTAAAGGCACAGGTGGACGGTGAATGCCCCCCTGCCCATAGGGAATAAAAGAGGAGCGAAAGGGGAGGAGAGTTTGCAGGAGACAATTAGTTTGTTTAGTGTGAAGATTTGTTCGTGACTGGCCACTGGCGGGCCACAACCAATACAGCCTGCACTAACCAGCTGCCTTTCACATGTGTTTAAAACAACCTCCCTTACCCAAAAATCTGCATGAACTATCATCCAATTTGGGAATTGCAGATCCAGAGTTGTGAAAAGTCTGTGATGGCAATTAGAAACATCTCACCTGTCCTGACATTTGGCGCCTTCGTTTCGCCCATCGAAGTCTCATAATCTTTGTGCACCTCTGACCTCTCCCTCTGGGTCAGTTTCTCTGAAGTTTCTGCCTTGTCCTCTGATTTTACAGAAGCCTCCTGAGCTTTTGGGAGGCTATGACTGACTCGTGAAGCTTCCTGTACTTGAAAAAGAGACGGAATTATGGCATATCCAGAAGGATATCTTGGCTGGGAAGTCTATTCTAATTAAACAGCGTGGCTTCCAAAAAGGGACTGATTTTAATAAAAGCATTAGCCAATGTTTCTTTTTCAAGAGGCAACTGGACTTTCTGAAGAAGCTTCTTGGATGAGAAGCAAAACGTCTTCCAAAGAAAAACCAGTAAGTCCAGTTGCCTCTTATAAAAAGCACCTTTGGGACAACCATGACCTGGATGACTGAGAAGCTCCATAGACATTGGCCAAAATATTTCTGCTTTAGCTCAGAATTCTTATTAGAAGTCATCAAATGCCAGCACGAGAAAGACCTGGGCCAGATTTTAATTTTTGTAATATGTATTTTATTTAAGATTTTCCCACCCTTAATACAAAATACAAATAGAGATAAAGGCAATGGACCTGGGCCAGATTTTAAAAGCAGCTTCATATCTGGTCACTTGTGGTAAGAAAGAATTGGCAGCCAACTATGAAATAGGCAACTTAAAAAAAAAAATCTTTACTGAGTCCCTAGTTTAATTCTAGGGAGTTGAAGTTCACACATCTTAAAGTTGTCAAGATTTAGGGTATAATTTATTGCTTATGAGGTTAGTTACCTAGTTGGGTAATGAAACATCTGCAAGCAAGCCACCAAATTCAGGAGCATCAAGAACTTCATGTATAGATAACTAACATTAAGCTCTACCTTAGGGCCTCTTTACAATGGGCAATTATAGAAATGCAGTTAATTATATCATTTAAACAGATGCAAAATGTTGATGTTTTAAAACATATCAAAACTCTTGCTATTCTTGGAAAAGGACATACCTGAGTATCTTTTTCCTGGGCAACTTCTGCAGGTTTTTTGGTCCAGAGTGATCCTACAGCTGTATACGTCTTATGACTTGCAGTATAAACTTTGCTACCTGTAACCTGGTTTAGCATGAAATGTGTTATTCAAGTCAACAACAGACACAAGGTGTTGATTTTCCTTTTTTTTTTTTAATGAATAGGACAATTCGGAGAGTGGAAGAAAAACTTCCTAATTCTGAATAACAGTCTACTTGAAATTTGGCCCCTGGAGTTTAATATCTATCTATCTATCTATCTATCTATCTATCTATCTATCTATCTATCTATCTATCTATCTATCTATCTATCTATCTATCTATCATCTATCATCTATCCATCCATCCATCCATCCATCCCATATTTTTCAGAGTATAAGGTGCACCTTTTTCTCCTCAAAAAAGAGCCTGAAAATCTGGGTGCATCTTATACACTGAATACAGCATTTTTTGCCTCCCGAAACCCCACCCCTTCACCAAAATGGCCGTGCATAGCCTCTAGGAGCCTTGCAGAGTGCTCCTGGGGGCTGGGGAGGGCAGAAAAAGAGCAATTTTTTGCTCAATTTTGCCCCCCCCCAGCCCCTAGGAGTACTCTGCAGCCTACTAAAGGCTATGCATACAATTTTTTGGACAAAAAAATGGGCCGTTTTTTGCTTGTTTTGGCCCACCCCACTCCCCAGGAGCACTCTGCAAGCTTCCTAAAGGCTATTCATGTTTTTTTTTTTTAGGGGAAAAAAAACGGGTCCGTTTTTGCAGAAAACTGGCTGTTTTGGGGAGGTCTGCAGAGTGCAAAAACTTTTTTTTTAATTTGCCTCTTCAAAACCTTGGTGTATCTTATACTCCAAAAAATATGGTATCATCTATCTATCTATCTATCTATCTATCTATCTATCTATCTATCTATCTATCTATCTATCTATCTATCATCCATCCATCCATCCATCCAATTGTCTGTCTGTCTGTCTGTCTGTCTGTCTGTCTGTCTGTCTGTCTGTCTATCTATCTATCTATCTATCTATCTATCTATCTATCTATCTATCTATCTATCTATCTATCTATCTATCTATCTCCCCTAAATATGAACTTTAAGAGAAATTTACCTTAGCAACAATCACCGACTGTGCTGGGTAGCAAAGAGATACACCTAGTGAACCAAGGCACACGGGATAGGCGATTTTCTTGAACCGAGATCCTGCGAGAAACAAAGCCCAAGTGAGAATACACAGAGCACCACTAACTGCAACATGAAGTTTCAAGGCCTGTGTCCTCATAATTCATTGATTTCACTACATAATTGGCGTGCTTTCCTAGAGTACATTCACTGGCCAAGTTGCGTTGTGACCCGTCGGCTGCCAGCAGAGCTAGTGGCAGAGTTTGACCAAGAGGAGCTTGAGGGATGGCCTGGGCCAACTTCAGAGACTTTGGAAGGTTCCGATAAGGAAACAGCATCGGGGACAAAGGCAGAGCCAGGGGCCTTCCATCCTCCCCCAGGTGGGGAGGCAGCTGTCTTCCGGGTTTGAACTGAGTGAGGGGGAGGAACAGATTGGCCCCCATCCCAGGTGCGCGTATATGCAGAGAGGAAAGGAGAGGAGAGCAAAGGAAAACAATAAGCCGGCTCTCAGGGAAAAGCAGATGTGGATGCTAGCCAATCCCTTCCCTGGCTGGGAAATAAATAGGAGGGGTTTGGGAGGGGCCAGTTGTCACAGACAACTGTTCGTTTCTAGTACACTTCAGATTCCTTGGCTAAACCCAGGTTTGTTGGGACTAATTACGTTCGATTTTTTTTTTAGCCCTGTGAATAAAAGACGGATACTGCCCTGTTATTAAAAAAGGGGTGTGTTTCACTCACGAATAAACAGCTTATCGTTACCTGTGAAGGCTGGGTCGGAACAAGTTGTCTAGGTTTGCACATCAGGCTCAGCCGCCAAAAATTAACCAAGCCAACACTACTTGAGAACTAATTGAGCACATTCCATTCGCTGAAGATTCAGTAGCTGTGCAGTGCTTAGGATATGGAAGTACAATGGTATTTTTGAAGCAGGGGTTTGAGGTTCACCGACAAATGCATGATAGACATATGCGTGCCGACAAAACCGCGATGGACAAAGGAGTGCTGTCAAAATCGCTATTTGATTTTCGACAATAGCGCGCCGACAAAATCGCGACAGCCTGGGGGATGAAATTATACGCCCCTCAGAGATGGTTCGCAATTTGGGAGTCCTCCTGGATCCACAGCTGACGTTGGAACATCACTTGTTGGCTGTGACCAGGGGGGCTTTGCCCAGGTTCGCCTGGTGCACCAGTTGCGACCCTATCTGGACCGGGAGGCCCTTCGGATGGTCACTCACGCCCTCGTCACCTCAAGACTGGATTACTGTAACGCGCTCTACATGGGGCTGCCCCTGAAGAGTGTTCGAAGACTTCAGTTAGTCCAGAACGCAGCCGCGCGAGCGATAGTGGGTGTACCTAGGTACACCCACATTACACCTATCCTCCGCGAGCTGCACTGGCTTCCCATTGGTCTCCGGACACGCTTCAAGGTGCTAGTCGTTACTTTTAAAGCCCTACATGGTATCGGACCTGGCTACCTGAGAGACCGCCTCCTGCCAGTTACCTCCCAGAGGCCTATAAGATCGCACAGACTAGGCCTCCTCCGGATTCCATCTGCCGGTCAATGTCGGCTGGCGACTCCCCGGAGGAGGGCCTTTTCCGTGGCTGCTCCGGCCCTATGGAACGATCTCCCTGTTGAGATCCGGATCCTTCCTACCCTTCCGCAAAGCGACCAAGACCTGGCTGTTCCGGCAGGCCTGGAGCTGTTGATTTTGTCCAGCCCCACTCTAAGTTGTGAATGTTGTGGATTTTTTAATGTTGTTTGTTCTTTGTATGTCCTCCCCTTCCTTTTTTACCTGTAAGCCGCTCTGAGTCTCTCGAGAGTGGGCGGCATACAAACTAATTAAATAAATAAATAAAACCCTAACCCTAACCTTTTTTCGATTTAATTGTGCTTTATTGAGCTTGTCATCGCGCTTTTGTCGTCGCTATTTTGACGTCGTGTTTTAATCGGCGCTATTTTGTCAGCGCACTTATGTCTATCGCGCAATTGTCGGGTCACGGGGGTTTGAACCTATAATATTTGCTGGCAACTCTTTAAAGCAGCTGCATATTTTCTTTTTGTCCACAGCTGCAGCTTTAAAAGCTGTAGGTAAAATGATTAACTTAGTCTGGAGTGGGGTATCCCCACAGCACGGTCAAAAAAAGCCAAGATGGAGCCGTGATACTGTAATCCAAGTTGTGCCCATCACATAGAGGGCAGAGCTACCATCACACCTTCACAGTTGCCATCTAGACTATTGTTAACCACACCCCTGCAGATACTGGCTGTAGGTTAAGAATAAATTGAACACAGCAACAGAGATCACTCTAATAAGTAAGTGCAGTTTTTCTTATCATCTGGAGTAGCTTCCTTCCCCATAATTGTAGTGTTGTAACAATAAGCATTATCTTACCTTTCCTGGCTAGGATTATTCCGGTCAGTCCTGAAACTGTGATCACACCAACTTTAGGGAGAAATTCTGGGGGAGGATTCTTCAGGTAAAAGAACACATCTTCAAGAGAAGCAAAACAATCGTGGTTAGTTCTTTATCTCGTTGGTTATTTTCAGAAGTTGTAGTGATATATGGGAATGGCCTTGAGAGACAGAAGGAAGACTAGGGACTACATAATGGATAAGAGGCAGCTGAGCCCACAACAGGAATATGGGCAGGGCAAGCAGCTCAGAAAGGACCCTCTCTACTTTCTCAGGAGTAAAAGAGACAGGTGGAAAATTGTACTTTCAGGCTTGCAAGAATCTGTTAACGTAGCCTTACAATAAAGTTAAAGTTAGTACAGGTAATCCTAGACTTACAGCCATTCATTTCATGACTGTTCAAAGTTACAGCGGCACTGAAAAAAGTGATTTATGATCGTTTTTTTACGCAACTGTTGCAGCATCCCAATGATCACATGATCAAAAGTGGGGCAGTTGGCTGTTAGGGTTTGGACGGATCCCTTAATTAATCCATGAGCCTTGAGCCAAGTTTCAAAGGAAACCCAGTGATTTATTAGGAGCAACATGTCAGCAGTTCCTGAGTGGAGCCAGCTCTGCCCCATGTGATTTATGGCCCAACCACAACCCTGTTTCCCCTCCCCCTCCAGGATGTGTCATAAATCACATTCTCCAAAGGAGTACTTTTGCGGGCTATAGAAACCCCGCCTCTCCAGCTGGCTCTGGTAACCTGGCATTCCATCTGGAGAAAGGTTATGTGTGGAATGGACTTCTGGTCGTGGCAGTTCCCCCCTTCTGCCTACGGCAAGTCGTGAGCAGGCCAGGAGTGTGTTACGAGTTGACATTGGCAAATATTTATGGTAGAGTTGCGGTGATCATTTTTTGCAACTTTCTGATGAGCAATGTCCACGGGGCAAAGCCAGATTCACTTAACAACCGTGTTACCAACTTAACAACTGCAGTGATTCGCTTAACGGCTGTGGCAAGAAAGGTCGTAAAATGGGGAAAACTGGTCGTACGTCGCGGACTATCTGTGTTTAGAGCTGGGCCTCCTGTCTGGTCTAATTACCTCGCAAAGCTAACCATAAGTACCCCAAAACAGAAGGTGGTGCAAAGTGCTCTATTGATGCGCCCACCTTTTCCAAACTGGAGGGAAGTCGTGACTCCCTTTTTGACGAAGAGATAAGCGTCCTGTAGAAACAACAACAACAAAAAATCATTGTTTTTTTTAAAAAAAAATCCCACTGGCAAATATGAAGGCAGCTTCATAGAAAGGAGAGACGGCTGGGAAAAAATACTCTTTGTTTTTACGCAATGTGTAAACCCATCCCAGTGTATGCGATTTGCAATTAGAAAATGATACATACGTGGGATGACAAAGTGATGAGAAATTGTCTTCATGTTTTGTACCTGTGGTGTGTGATGGAAGTGGCAGCTTTTGTGGGATGACACTGTATACACACCAACACCAATCACTGCTCCCCCTTGTCATCCCCCAGGTATTCATGGGCAAAATCGGGTAAATAATGTCACTTAATGCAAATCATGTGTTGCGATTACAATTCTTTGAATTCCCAGCTTACAAAGTCAAAAAAAATTGCAATCTTTTACAAAATCACAAAAAGGAACAACCCCAAAACTGGTAAGAATCTTCCCTATTGTTTTGGTGTGCCCATGCATGCACATTACTTATTAGATTTATTCATATCACGATCCAAGATCTCAGCAATTAAGAATGACCATATGGTAGTGAACAATATACACACATATCTTCTCTCTTTCATCTCCATGCTATGCATCTGCAGGACAATTTCAGTTTTCATCACAGTTTGCAAGGTTTTGTTTGTTTAGGGTATGATGAGAACAGGAGAGAAAAATAAACATATGCACACAATCTGTGTAATTATATACAAAACTTCCATGGGGGTACACCAGTGGCCTCATAACTGAATATCCAGTTCAGTTATTGGAATATACAGAATTGGCATTTACATCAAAGATGTTATGGACAGTTATAATGTCTTTCATTCCAATTATTAATTCAACTATCAATCAGAATGTCTACCATATATCCATATCCATAGCACTTAGATTTATATACTACTTCACAGTGCTTTACAGTCCTCTCTAAGCAATTTACAGAGTCAGCATATTTGCTCCCAACAATCTGGGTCCTCATTTTACCAACCTCGGAAGGATGGGAGGCTGAGTCAGCCTGGAGCCTGGTGAGATTCGAACTGCCAAATTGCAGTTAGCTGGCAGTCAGCAGAAGTAGCCTGCAGCACTGCACTCTAACCACTGCGGCTCAGATTTACAGTTTGCAAGGTAGGAATCTTGCATTAAACGTTAAGTCTGGCTTCACCTCACCAGATGTCATTATCCAACAAGCTCAAGATTATCACGGTAATTAGAGGACAAAATGATAGGCACGAAAAATAATAATAATAGGGAAATGACTTATTTGAGAACGTCTCCATTCACAAGGGAGAAACATCTTAAATGCAAAAACCCAAGAAGTTTGTAAGAGTTGTGGCCAAGAGACATTTAATCTGCATCTCACCGGTTGTTTTGATGTCCAACATGCTTCCCCCCTCTCCCCGCTCTCTTCTCCAACGGGGTTGTGACTGAATCTTCTGAAATGTATTATTTCTGGTCCTAAATCGAGAAGCCTGCTTGTGTTCTCACCTTGCAGTTCTTTAGGTAGTAACTTGTTGTCTTTCTTACGGATGAAATCCTGGTTTGCAGCCGGCCGGGTTTTTCGTCAACGTACCGTGATTCCAGAGGTGGGGCGTTGTAAATGGGAAGCTGGGGGGAAAAAAAAGGAAGGGGCAGACGGTGACCATGGGTTTGCCTGCGGAAATGAACGCCGAGCCTCCACTCCATTTCCCTTATCAGTGATATTTCTTGGTTCCACCACAAAACCGCGGTAGACTAAAGCGCACTCGACGAAAGCGCGTACCTGACATCATCACAGCGCGACGAAAACATCACGCTGTGAGCGGTAAAGTTAAAATTAACGCTAAAACCTTACCCTAACCCCCCCAAACCTAACCCTAAACCTAACCCTTAACCTAACCCTAAACCTAACCCTTAACCTAACCCTAAACCTAACGCTAACCCTTAACGTAACCCTAACCCTAACGCTTAACGTAACCCTAAACCTAACCCTAACCCTTAACGTAACCCTAAACCTAACCCTAACCCTAACCTTTACGTGAATCGGCTTGCTTTAAAAGCGCTTTTTAAAGCGCCCTTTTTTCTCTGCGGTCGTATTTGTCGCGCTGCTGATGACGTCAGGTACGCGCTTTAATCGGGCGCGCTTTAGTGGACCGCGGTTTTGTCGTGCCACGATATTTCTTTGCTCCTCATTCAACAAGAATTGGCCATGAGGTTATTGATAAGAAGGAACTAGTGCTCCACCACTAAGTGGCCACAGATATTGCAATGCAATTGCTCATAAGAGGTGTTCAAATCTGCTTCTTGTCAAGCACGAAGAATCGGGACCACATGTTAAGTTCCAGTTAGGCTGATTTATTGCTCACGTCTATACCCAAGAGGAGACACAGTGGCTCAGAGGGGACATGGTGGCTCAGTGGCTAAGACGCTGAACTTGTCAATCAGAAAGGTCGGCAGTTCGACGGTTCGAATCTCTAGCGCCGCCTAATGGAGTTAGCTCCCGTTACTTGTCCCAGCTTCTGCCAACCTAGCAGTTTGAAAGCATGCAAGGGACCACTTTGGTGGGAAGGGAAATGCGTTCCGTGTGCCTTTGACGTTTAGTCATGCCGGCCATATGACCACAGATACGTCTGGACAGCACTGGCTCTTTGGCTTTGAAGCGGAGATGAGTCCCCTAGAGTCAGGAACGACTAGCACATATGTGCGAGGGGAACCTTTATCTTTATACACAAGAGTCTAGCCAAGCACTAAAGTGTCAGCACTAAATAGATAAGAGTCAACAGAACTTAAGAGGGATTCAACTGGGATTTTTTGTGGGAATGTAAGGATTCTAGGCTGCTTCCTCACTTGACTTCGTCTCTCCTCCTATTCTAAATCATTTAAATGGGTCTTCCATATCACCACCCTTCCAAACCGAGTCACTGTTTTCATCCCTCCCCAAAGAGACCTACTGGTTGTTTTTTTCCCGCATTACTAAGCTAGGAATAGGGAATGCCAATCATTGACCCATCCTGATCTGCTATAGGTTCTGGAGTTAACAGAAGTCCATCAAAATTAATTACTACAAGCCAACCCTCCTCCCCATTCTTTCTTCACATTTTGTGCTTTTATCTGGTTTCATAAGAAATAAAAAGAAATCTAGAGTGATTGAGTTGCAAAGCCATCAAGCCACGATTCTCCCAAAAAGGTCCTTGAAACCCTGGAGTTAGGAGCTGGGGTGGAGAGAAGAATTCCCCCAAGGAGTATCAGTGTAGCTCTTTGGGATTCAAAGCTGCTCTAAACAGGAGTGAAATCCTTTCATGAATTTAACTTATCTCCTCTCTAGATGTATGGAGCTTATTTCCCAGAATTCTCAGCAACAGCCATTGCTGGCTGGGGAAGCCCATAACAGAGAATAAGACTGATTAAATCATGTTTTGTCTGTTCGTTCCCCAATGCAATTCAACCAAAACCAAAACAGATGGGGAAAGTTCTACCTTTCCAAATAGGTGGAAATATTATATTTATAAAGATCACTTTTGGTGATCTTGAGTTCAGCCTCCAGGAGGTCATTACAAGAAGCTTATTACTTGTTAATTGCTTTTACTTATTAATTACGTATTACTTTCCTCTTAGGCTGCTGTATAATGATCTACCATGCATATTTATTTGACAGATGGCTAAATAAACAAAGATGCACAATCTTTTTGTTTTGAGCATAATTCCACATTTCCAGGCTACTACATAAAGACCCTTTTCCTGAAGTATAACCTTCGCAGGGAAAGCTTTGCTACACAACACGAAACCCGCAGTGACCTTATGAATCTCACCTGATGTGCTCTAATCCGGCAAGATTTCTGTTCTCCTTCGGCTGCAGCAAGTGCATGAGTAGAAGTCCATGCTAGGACTGTAGGAAGAGCTGCCCATTTGGTGACCTGCTGTCAGAGGAAGAAATGAAGGGACACATTCGATACCTTCAGGAAAGCAGCTTTTGTTCCTCAACATCCATTCTAACACCAAGAAAACTGTTATGCCCACATCTCTCTTTAAGCTGGGAAGGCTGGTTTATCCATTTTTTTAAAAATGAACCTTTCATCCCTTGTTTTGGGGTGGAGTTGGGGCGACTGAGTGGAGCGGAGCATTTATTGGCCGGATGCCCTTCCTGATGCCTATGTGGAGCTCAGAGCAAATACACTATATTGGCAAAAGTATTCGCTCACAACTGAGGCTGATTATGTGGGTGGGTGAGCGAACACTTTTGCCAATATAGTGTATTTTCTCTTTGCACCTCAATCAATCAAACAATCAATCAGAATAGAGTTGGAAGGGACCCTGGAGGTCTTCTAGTCCAGCCCCCTGCTCAAGCAGGACACCCTATAGAATTTGAGACAAGCCACTGTCCAGTCTCTTCTTTCAGTGATGAAGCGCCCATGATTTCTAAGGGCAAGCTGTTCCAGTGGCTAATTGTCTTCAGTGTTAGGAAGTTTCTCCTTAATTCCAAGTTGCTTCTCCCCTTGATCAGTTTCCATCCATTGTTTCTTGTCTTTCCTTCTTGTGCTTTGGAAAATAAGTTGATCACCCTCTTCATTGTGTCAACCCCTTGAATACTGAAAAACTGCTATTATGTCACCTCTAGCCCTTCTTTTCTCTAGACTAGCCATACCAGTGGTGGGATTCAGCCAGTTCGCACCTATTCAGGAGAACCAGTTGTTAACTTTCTAAGCAGTTCGGAGAACAGGTTGTTGAAAGAAATCTCCCCCCCCCCACTTTACAGGGCTAATCCTGTAAGGAAGGCAGGAAGGAAACATTCTGGTGTTGTCTCTAGCCTAATCTGTATTGCTCTGCTTGCGGAAACTGCCTCTCCGGTTAACCCTGATTACATTGTAATAGCTAAGGTGAAGCGCCCATCGACGTGAGTGACATTGAGTTGGCCACGCCCACCCGGTCACATGACCACTGAGCCACGCCCACCCAGCTAGTCATTAGGGCAAAGAACCGGTTGTTAAATTATTTGAATCCCACCACTGAGCCATACCCAATTTCAGCAACTGTTCTTCGTATGTCTAATCCACTTTAATGGCAAAATTACTTTTTTGGGGTGAGGGGTTCATTAGAAACATGACTGGAAACTTCAACACTGATTTGTTTGTTTTTAAACTTTCTCATTTCTTCATACATTTTCAATCTTATTTACATGGTAAGAATTGTAGCATGACGGCTGGAATTGGCTCACTCCACGAATAACACTAATTGCTTTGAGATGTCTACCGAAAGGAACTGGGCAGTGACTAACAAAACGCTCCTGTAATAGATTTCACTGCTCAGCAATTATTTCGAAGCAATTATCTTAACACTGATTGATGTAAAAAAATTTTTTTCCCATTAAAATCACAAGACTCAAGACAGGCTGTCTGTGGAAGGGGCATATTATTAGGTCCGGATAAAAAACTGAGATTATTTGATTTTGTTTAACTGTCTCTCGCTTAGATTAAATTAAGTTGCTATGATTAAATAATGCTGCTCTGTTATCCATAATTGCAATTCAGGGGCAACTAACAGGATTTGCAAGCTGCAAAGTGTAAGAATTATACTTCCAATGTTGAAATCATGATATAAATTAGACAGGGAAATTAAAAGAAAAAAGAAACTACCCTGAAACATATCACTGAAAAACATTTTCTTCGGCTGGCAAAGAAAATAGCTCGGCCACCAACAGGACAACAGAGTTGGAAGGGACCTTAAGAGATCTTCTAGTCCAACCCCCTGCTCAAGCGTGGCACGACAAAACCGCACTCGACTAAGCCGCGCCCGATTAAACCGCGTCGCTGACGTCATCAACAGGGCGACAACAGCAAGAGCGGAGAAAGAAGGGCGCTTTAAAAGCAAGCCGATTCAACTTAAGGTAAGGGTTAGGTTTAGGGTTAGCTTTAGGGTTAGGTTAAGGTTTAGGTTAAGGGTTAGGTTAAGGGCTAGGGTTAGGATTAGGTTTAGGGTTAGGTTTAGGGGGGTTAGGTTTAGGGGTTAATTTTAGGTTTAGCGTTTACAGCGTGCTTCTGTGTCCGCGCTGTTGTTGCCCTGTTGATGACATCAGCTACGCGGTTTAGTCGGACGCTGTTTAGTCAAGTGCGGTTTTGTGGTTGAACCCTGCTCAAGCAGGAGTCCCTATAGCAGTGATGGCTAACCTTTTTGTCATGGCGTGCCAAAAGTGCGCCATAATGCAATTCGTGCATGCCCTGCCCCCATGCTTGCGCAACCGCTGCACATGTGTGCATAACCCCCCTGCACACGTCCACCCTTGCACATGTGCGGGCATGTCGTGCAAACACAGCAGACCCAAAAACCAGCTGGCCAGCGGGAGGCACACAGGCATGCATGGTGGAATTGAGCTGGGGTGACAGCTTGCGTGCCTGCAGAAAGGGCTCTGCCATGGGTTCGCCATCACGACCTTTTACCATTTCAGACAAACGGCTGTCCAGTCTCTTTTTAAAAGCTCAGAAGAAAAGCTTAACTGGCAGAAAACTTCCTTTGTCGTGGGGCAGCCCATAAAAACATTGCTGGTGGGGCAGTATCCACGCTGCCTCTTTACAGAAAGCTCACATCACCCCTGTATTTCTGTCAAGAGAGGCCTGTGAGCTTCTTCCCTTCACACCCCCTTTCGCCAGTTGTGAAGTCATCCCTGGCGCTCACTGACATTACAGATATTTAGCATGCTTATTTTCTAAAAACGCCATGTGTTCCAGAGGCATTCCCAGAAATCAAAATGACACTGAAAGCTAATAGCAATAGCACTCAGACTTATAAACCGCTTTAGAGTGCTTTTACAGCCCCCTCTAAGCGGTTTTAGAGCCAGCCTCTTGCCCACAACAATCTGGCTCCTCATTTTACCCACCTCGGATGGCTGGAAGCCTGAGTCAACCTTGAGCCGCTCAGGATTGAACTCCTGGTTGTGGGCAGAGTTAGCCTGCATTTTAACTACTGTCAAGGAAGGAAGGAAGGGAGGGAGGGAGGGAGGAATAGCAATAGCCCTTAGACTTATATACCACTTTACAGTGCTTTACAGCCCTCTCTAAATGGTTTACAGAGTCAGCCTATTGCCCCCAACAATCTGGCTCCTCATTTTACCCACCTTGGAAGGATGGAAGGCTGAGTCAAACTCAAGCCTGGTGGGATTCGATCTGCCAAATTGCAGGCAGCCGGCAGTCAGCAGAAGGAGCCTGCCTTACTCCACTCTAACCACTGCACCACCAGGGCTCATATAATGCTTGGCTTTGGAGCAGACCTTTCTTTATTTTTGATTAAAATAATCTATTAGGGAATCAATGTAGGCGAAAGAGCGAGACCTAAAACAAAGTATGGGCAAACAAGTTGTTTACACTATGGGTCCCCAACCCCCAGTCTGTGGACTAGCACTGGTTCGTGGCATGCCGGAATCTGGGCCACACAAACAAGCGAAGCCCCATCCATGCCCTCTCTAATCCGTGAAAAAACCTCTTTCCAAAGAATTGGTTCCTGGTGCCCAAAAGATTGAGGGGCGCTGGTCTACACCCACCCATTATTATTCTATTATTGTCAATCACAGCAACTTGAAGGGCGTCACACAAATATTACAGCATCAGCTGTATTTTACTTGGATCTGTCATTTCATTCTAGATTCCACAAAAGTTCTAGAGCATTTGCAACAAGCACATGCACATATGAAGAAGTTAATTCTTCTTCTTTGTTTTTTGCCACTGCTTGCACAAAAAGGTGGGCAAGGATAATTGACGTGCAAAATATAGCCTCTCATTATCAAGACAACCCCTGCCTTCTCGAGGTGCCCACCGTTTTCCAACAGAAGGGGCTCTGTCAACTCTTGGGCCCGGCGAGCTCAAGTAGTACTCAGCCTAGAATCATGGATCCCGTTGATTCGGGATGCATGCGACTCTACAGCGAAGGGATTGGCGAGGCCGTACCAACGCTAAAGACTTAAGTCTAAGTCTTGCACAAAACCAAGTGATTAACAAAGGGAATGCATCTTTTACCAGGAAAAAAAAAGTTTGTACACCTAAAATGTATTATGATGTCCTGTCAGACATAAGCAGCGGCTGAAAAAACTGACACTTAAAAGAAATAATTGCATGTTTGAGAAAAAAGATTCAAAAGGAAGATACCTGGAAGATTCAAAACACAGGATGGCATCTTGAAAAACACCTTATCACCAGAAATAGGAACTTGTGGAGTATTGATTCAAGAATGTCCAACACTAATTTTGGGAGTTTTAAAACAAATTAGCAGAATAGTTTTGCTAATAGGGCTCTAGTTTTTTTTAGGAATTTAGGGTTCTAGGTTTTTTTAGGAATTATTGAGTCTATCATCTGCACCTCTATAATTGTCTGGTTTGGCCCTGCAACCCAACAAGACAGACACAGACTTCAGAGGATAATCAGAACTGCAGAAAAAACAATGGCTACCAACCTGCCTTCCATTGAGGACCTGTGCACTGCAAGAGTCAAAAAGAGGGATGGGAAATATTTACAGACTCCTCGCATCCTGGATATAAATTAACTTCTACCCTCAAAACGACGCTATAGGGCACTGTACACCAGAACAACTAGAGACAAGGACAGTTTTTCCCTGAATGCCATCCCTCTGCTAAATAACTAATTCCCACAAAACTGTCAATAATTTACTAACACTGTATTACTATGCTTCTTCTCATCTTTTCTATTACATATCTCCTTTTTTACTTATGACTATCACTTTGTTGCTTGTATCTTTACGATTTATATTGTTTTATTTAGTTTCCTAGTATGATTTATGTTGATTGCTTAGTTGGTATCCTATGACTATCACTAAGTGTTCATGATTTATCATAGCTTTTATGTAAACTGAGAGCTTATGGACAAAGACAAATTCCGTCCAATCATACTTGGCCAATAAAGAATTCTTGCAGTTCTTAGGGAGAGACGTCTGGCCAGGAATCTCAGAAAAAACACAAGGATGTTAGGTTACATCTGGAGGCCTCATCAGTGGGATTTTCAATGTAGAGAAAAGTAAAGTCCTACACTTAGGTTTAAAAAACCCACCAAAAGTACACATTTAAACTGGGTGAAACCAGGCTTAATAGAAGTGACTGTGAGAGGGATCTTGAAGTCTTAGTGGACAACCAGCTAAATAGGAACCAGCTGTGTGCAGCGGCAGCCAAAAAAGCCAATGCAACCCTAAATTGCATTAACAGGGGGACACAATTAAGATCAAGTGAGGTACTAATACCAATCTATAAAGCCTTAGTAAGATCACACCTAGGATACAGTTTTGGTCACCACACTATAAAAAAGATGTTGAGACTCTAAAAAGAGTGTAGAGGAGAGCAACCAGGATGATGAGGGGACTGGAGGTTAAAATGTATGATGAACTGTTGCAGAAACTGGGCATGGCTAGTGTAATAAAGAGAAGGATCAGGGAAGACATGATAGCAGTCTTCCAATATTTGAGGGGCTGCCACAGAGAAGGAGGAACAAGCTATTTTCCAAAGCACCCGAAGGCCAGACAAGGAATAATGGTTAGAAACTGACCAAAGAGAGATTCAACCTAGAAAAAAGGAGACATTTTCTGACAGTGAGAACAATCAACCAATGGAACAGAAGCTGCCTTTGGAAGTTGTGGGCGCTTCATCACTGGAAGCTTTCAAGGAGAGATTGGAGTGCCATTCGTCAGAAATGGTGGTCTCTCTCCTGCTTGAGCGGTTGGGTTGGACTAGATGACCTATAAGGCCCCTTCCAACTCTGTTAATCTATTAAATCTGATTTCACGATGGAAGGGCATTCTGCACATGCTCCGATGCCCAGCATCTTCAGGAACACCCCAAATGTCCACCTTTCCACACTGATATGGAGATGGGCACGAACAAGAAATTATCAATGGAGCCTTGCAAGCTTCGGAAGAGATGCTTTGCCCATTGAGCTTCCTCATCCATTGCCCTGCGGCTCTTATTTCTTTCGCACCCCCCATTCAGAGAAGGAAGTGGCGATGACTGCGGTAAGGCATAGGACAAATCCCTCTGCACACGCTCAGAGGTCCACTCGCCTTTCCCACCCCCTCCTCCGCTTTGGGGCCTCTTTTTTTGCAGGACAAAGTTCCAATTTCGTGGCTGGCGGGAGAGAAGAGCGAAGATGAGAAAGGGGCCCTGCTGGCTGATTCAGAGACCCTCGCAGGGAAAGGCAACTCTGCACATGCTCAGGCACCCTTTGCAGCCTAGGACCAGTTTTCAGTTGAAAAGCGGGAAACGGCTCCCTTTAAGGCTGGGAGGCCCCGTCGTGGATCCCGAAACTAAAGAAGGAAAGATTTGTTTTAAAAAAAAAGGGGGAGGCGGCTTCCAGCAGCCTCGAAAGTCGCCGAAATTGGAGACCCGGAGAGGCGCGACGCAGCCACTCACCTTGGCCGCCATTTTGGCTCCACCTCTTCACGTGGGAGGCGTCCAACCCGGAAGAGGGCGGAGCTGTAGGAAAGCCGTCCTAGGATTGGTGGAGAGGAGAAATGGCGTTGGAGTGACGTCAACCGATGTTTTCCTTTGGCGGCGCCCGAGCGGCAGTTTCCCTCGCGGGACTACAGCTCCCATGATCCCCCAGGAGCATGGCTCAACGCCTGTGGGGAGGGTTAAAACAGTTTTTTACAGCCTTGGCAAATTTAAAAAATGTGGACTCCAACTCCCAGAATTCCTAGACAGTACAGGCTGGGGAATTCTGGGAGTTGGAGTCCACACCTTTTTAAACTTGCCAAGATTTAAATCTACTGGGCTAAAATAAGGTGTTTGGGGTGAAAATGAATATGAGTTTTGTTGGTAGTTTCCTTCCTTGGTTTCTTAGCCTTGTTAGACTAATAATAATGAATAAGACAAGGAATAATGGAGGGAAACTGACCAAGGAGAGATTCAACCTGGAAATAAGGAAGAACTTACTGACAGTGAGAACAATCCACCCATGGGACAGAAGTTGTCTTCGGAAGTTGTGGGGGCTTCATCACTGGAGACTTTCAAGAAGAGAAGAGACTGGACTGCCATCTGTCAGAAATGGTATAGGGTCTCCTGCTTGAGTGGGTTGGACTAGATGACCTATAAGATCCCTCCCAACTCTGTTAATCTGTTATTTTGACTACAGCTCCCATCACGTTCCTACAAGTAATGGATGCTGTAGTCCAGTGTTTTTTAAAGTGTTGTCCCAGGACTGGGGGGAAAGGAGGGCAGGATTTCAGAAGTCCACGAAATCATAATTGTTTGCGGGATATTGAAAATACTGGCAAAAAAAGTGTGAAACAATGTTAGTCTTCTCACAATTATTTCTATTCATAAAAAAGTTATTTTATGAAAAACATTTTATTAAAAACAAAGTTTGCAAGAACGCATTTTTAAAATTTAATATGGCGGATACGGAATAATCTAACCCAGGCTAACATACAGCAAAAAGTTCAAGAAACACGTCTGTGGTCATATATCCGGTGAATCAAACTAAAACTACATGACAGGCAGAAATCCAGCAGGGAGAGACCATGAGCTGCCATATAGTGACATAAAGAAAGCAGGAATGGCTAGGAAGAGAAAAAATATTTGCTAGTTCTCTAAACCACACTTCAAATCACCTCTTTTTAGAAAGTTAATGCAGATTGACAGGAAGTTTTAATAATGTTTAGTACAAGCAAACATTAAAGAAGCAAGCATCCATACACCCCAGTCTGAACTGCAGAGTTCACTTAACAATTGCAACAATTCCCTTAACAACCACGGAGAAAAAAAAGGTTGTAAAATTGGGCATATAACTTGCTTAACAATCCCCTTGTTTAACAATGGAATCCTTCCATTCCCCATCATCCACTCAGAGCTGAAGAAGCTTCTTGGATGAGAAACGAAACGTCTTCAAAGAAAAAACAGAAAGTCCAGTTGCTTCTTGAAAAGCACCTTCAAGGAAGCTGAAATACAGACAGTAGATAGATCGGTCTCTGTTTTCTAGGCTGGGCTTCTATGCAGTCTTACCTGGAACCAGAGTTATCTGCAAGATGTGTGTACGAAGACGGGATGTCAGGTGCTGCAGTGCAGTTGATGCTCTTCTGAATTTTATATAGATGACATATCTGGAAACAAGTCCACCCTAAAGTCATGATCTTACTTTTCAGTTGGTATGTCAATGATAGCCAGAAGGGTTCTCCTGTGGGAAGAAATATCCATCTGGTTCAGTTCCAAATCGGGAGAAAGGCACTGGAAACATGGAGGGTGATTGGAAAGATGGTTTAATGGTGAAGCAGAATCACGTGTCTGTAGTTTTGGTGTAGATGACCACATGGAGTTGAGAGTGGGTGGTATTTTATACCTTCTCTTAGCTTTGCACTTGAACTTCCTGTTGCTGTGCAAGAACATGTATTCTGTTGGCTGTTGTCAGATTCCTATGGGGCCATGTACAAATCCTAGGAGTTTGTCTGAGCCAAGCTCGGTTGAAATTTGGCTGATGGTGTTGCAGAAAATGACAGGCTTTAGACTTCTCAGGATACAGGAAAAGTTTATTTGGCAGCCAGGTTCAGAAAGCTAGCCCAAAGGCTAGCATTGCAAGTTCTGAACAACCTTCATTATCGAAGCGCGCATTCTTATACATTCTCAAAGGCAGCGTAACACCAAAACACTTAACTCATTTCTTAGTGGTTACCTTGAGGAGAAAGCGTTATAAGAGATGGAGTTTTACTTCTCCTTTTGTTACAGGAATGGACTATGTGTCATTAATGAACTTTATCTGAACCTTGTGGTTTGGACTTTTGACATAGGGATGTTGGCTGGAACATCTTGTGGTTAGGCACTTGCTTCCTATTCTTTTGCAAGCTGCAGCTCTGCCTATGTGGCTTTTTAATATAGAAGTAAAGGGGCTCCGAGAGGCTGTCCAGCCTGACCCAGTAGGTTTCACACAATGTCCAAATCTCACTTTACGTCCTACTTTAATGGTGCTTGTTGGGCAATTCCTATTGTGGCTGAGAGCTAATCTTACCTTTGTTCAGATCTTGCTGCAGGAAATTTGCTTATGAATAGAGCTAGACAATATGGAAATATGGTATGAATATTGTATGTTAGATAGGAACTGGATATGTATATGTATTGATAGTAACTATCTAAAGAAAGGGACTAATGGGTAGGTAATTTGACCGATTGCACATACCTATGTAATGGATATAAACTGTTATTATTGCAAGATCTAAGAACTCTATGGAAATGACTATGCCAGAAATGTCGCACTATGTCCGATGTTATTAACATCGGACATAGTGCGACATTACCTAATAAAAACCTTTAAAAAGAAAAGAATAGAGCTAGCTTTCTCTTTATCTCTTAAGCGCTGACATCCGCTGTGGGCTATTAAGGAAGGTGGGAGCTGCTTTCCAAGGGCATGTTTTTTCATTTCTCATCCACAGAAATATAATAGTCTGCCTTTTTAATATTTCTCAAAATATTTTATTCTTCTAGGAGAAAGTGGGAGGGGGGGTTGCTAACTTTCTACACTTCCATAGTCGTTTAACATACAAACTAAAACTTACAAGCCTAAATCTTCGAGATGTAATAGAGGTATCCCTTAACTTGCAACCATTCATTCAGTGTCCATTTAAAGTTATAACCACACTGAAAAAAAAAAATCTACGTTTGGTTCTTGGGTTTATAACCATCATAGCATCTCCATGGCCATGGGATCAAAATTCAGGCAACTGGTACATATTTACCATCGTTGCAAAATCTTAGGTCCTGGGATTGCTACTTCCAACCTTCCCAGCTGTCTTCAGACAAGCAAGGTCAACGGGGCAAGCAGGCTTCACTTAAGGACTGTGTGATTCACTTAACAACTGCTATGATGGTATGATTCACTTAAGAGCTGTTCTGTTTATCAACCATGGCAAAAGAAGTTGTAAAATTGGGCCTGGCTCACTTAACAATTGCCTTGTTTAGCAAGAGCAATTCTGGTCTCGGTTGTGGTCATAGGTTGAGGACTACCGTGCTTGACAAATGGGTTGTAGGAACGAAGCCTCTGTTTTCTTCTTCAAGGACCTAAAGTGCTAAGGAAGGAAAGACGAATCTTTGAAATGCAGAGAATTCCGTTTATTGAAGTCCAATGTACAACTGAAGTTTTACAACTTTTCCCAAAACAAAAGTTACTTTTCAATTTAGGAAGAATAAATGTCCTTTTTCAATAATATACAGTCTCTATATATTTTTTTAAATAAGATAATATCTTTGAAAAAAGAGCAATATGTTCCTTTTATAATGTTGCAGTGCAACTTACAACTTACACGTCTGTGCAATGTACCATGAGGTATATGCCCAGTGAAAAACACACAGTGAATTTTATTTCCATTCATAAATTCTCATGGTCCATTCATAAATTCTCATGGTCCATTCATAAATTCTCATTGTAGACACACAAAAAGTTTAACATTTAATCTGTGGTAGAAAAAAAAAAGAAATGCAGCCAAGGACACACCAAAAATAAATATTATTATTTCCCCCCCACCCCCTAAAAACAAAACCAGACGGAAGGAACATTCATTGCTTCTACAAATTGGTGATTGCTTCTTGACATAGAGCGAGGAGAATTAAAAAGACTTTTGTGAACTTTGGAAAAACTTAAAACCAAAACACAGAACAATCTGAATTATCCAGAGGTTGAAATTTAATTTTGGTGGTCTGATACTGCAATCCCATAGACGCTTACGGATGGAAACAAGATCCCATTGAGATCAATGGGGATGGACTTTAAAAGACACAAATGATGGTTTACGCCGTCCCCATTTTCAGTGGAGCTGTGGACAGAACAGATGTTTTCAAACAACAAGGCAAAAGGAAAGGGTTGATTACCCTCCCCCCCTCCGGTTTATAACTGTAAGGTCACCCTTACAGATGTTCCATTCCTGTAAGTTTTCCTTCGGTTCTTCCAGTTTATGGGAAAACTACATCCAATGGAAAAAAATTCTCTCTATGAACAACATATTTACCAGTGACAAAAGATTTAGAAATGAACAAACGTAGCTTATAGCAGGATTAATAACAGTGCTGCCTCATCTTCAGAAGACATTGGTTCTCTGTATTTTTTTTTCTTTTCTTTTAAAATACAAGGCGCTCAAGAATGTTAAATTGTTGTTTGAAAACAGTCCAAGGGAAGGTTGGCTTAAAACCTCCTATTGCTACGGAAATTGTTAAGAATGCTCATTATTTACAAAAGAAAGACTGTGGAGTTCTCTTAGCACAGCCAACACGACATTAGCATTAACCGAAGATTTCTGCCTCAAAAAACATTTATCTGATCTTTGGCTGGCAGGAAATCAGCCGCTATTTTAGAGAGGTTTGAAGGTGGTGGTGGGGGGAAAACACACCATGCATTATTTTCCTTGTTTTCATTCTGTGGTTTGGAAAATGTTAAATGTCATATGCGCTGTTGCATACCCAAGGAAGGCAACCTGACATTTAATGCAACCCACGTTTTAACCAAAAACACCCTTCTTCCATTACCATAGTTCAATTAAAAAAAAATATCATTGGCAGGGTGGAGACTGTTCTTGAATTTACTGTTAAATACAGGTGAATTCCCTTATCTTGCCTCTTGCAGACCTAATTCCTTACTTTTTGCATTTAGTTAAGCCATGGTTTGCTGGGACATCCAAGTTAAGACAGCCTTCTATGGTAAATAGGGCCAAACTGTGATTTGTAAGACGTTTAGAAGGATGACTTAAGCCACAGTTGGAGAAGTTGGGTATCAAAGTTTAAAGCAGAGAATGATGTCCCTAACCACAGTTTAGAGGTCTAGCAAAATATGGCCATCAAAACATAGCCACACGTTGTATGGCCAGGTTGCACCATAATGACTGAAGATATCGTAAGAATATCGGTGGTCTATAAGCCCAGGCTGATGTAGAAAGTTACAGCCTCAACTTTTCTCTTAGTCTCAAGGTGACAAATTGATATAGAAACCACAGCGAAAGCATGACCCTTTCTCTCTCTCTTACCACCTTCAACGTTCTTTAAAATGCCAATGTCTGTCTCCTGAGACATTTTTTTTTGTTTAAAAAACAAACAAACTACAGCTTGAGAACCAGACATTTAGTACCAGCTTGTGGCTACTTCAACCCCTGAACAAAATTAAAAAAAATAAAAATAAAAATAAGACAACAGCCTATTTCAAAGCTCATATGCAAGTAAAGTGCGGGCCGTAGTACAATGGTGTCATACATTTTTTTTTCATACATTTAAGCATTATATTCTTTAAAAAGCTCTCTATTTGTAAACAAAAAAAAAATCGCATCGATTTGCTATTTAATAAATCAGGCGAGGTTACCTATGGGCCTGTTTATGAAGCAACTGTTCTTGTAATACAGCTTCAGTGTCAAAGGTGGAAGGATGCTTATTTATCAGTGCAGGTAGGAAGGCTGTGCACGCGTTGACAATGAAGCCTGAAGAAAAGATGCGGCTGCTTTAAAGAGTCCCTTGGGACTTTTAAAGCAACGGTATCTTTGTTTCGGGCAGAGGTTGAACTTTGAAAAAAGTTGGACTCCGTTCATTGGCAGGACAGCAGGCAGATGCTGGATCCTTAAGAGGTACAAGCCAATTCTTCCTAGACATTATTGGAGCCTGCTTAACTCTAAAAAAGGGATCCCTTCTCAATTTCTCCTCCTCTTCCTAACAACTTTCAAGTCACATCTTTGGGACAGGTTGATTCCATTGTCATGGCTTCTTCCCAAAGAACCAGACTGACCTGGCAGGGATGGTTCGTTTCTTGTTCTAAGCAACTGGGTGATTGGTTTGATTGGGCTTACCATGTTGCAAGAAACCAGCAATTTGCTCTTATCAACCATGGAACATGGCTTAAGGGCTTTTTTTACTCCTGTTCTGCATTCCACTCATCCTTAATAGTGTAGAACGTTATCCTAGCATGAATATTTATTGTTGATAGCTCACTCACTCAAAGCCAAACATATTTATCCATCTTAGGACTATCCTTGAAGAGGTTTGGGGTATTAAATGCTACTTTAATGCTGGGACAGCTAAGGATTACTCAAATCTATGTCCTTACTCCTGGACTGAGGATGAGATAAATGCAGTGGCGATACAATAACACCCCCTCCCCAAAGGATGTTAGGTACAAGGAAGCAACAGCCTTAATGTAATTGTGCAAATCCAGCCATGTTTAGTGTGGATTCATGGTTCCGTACGATGAGTGAATCCAACCACGGAACGATCAATGTTTTCACAAAACTACATTTCTCAGGATTCTTTGGAAGAAGATTTTGGCTGTTGAAATCCAACGTAGCATGATTTATATTTGAGTGCAGATGTACTTCATTAAACTGCTTCAGGTTTCTTTGCCTGAGAATAGAGAGAAGTGTGCCAAATCAGAGAGCTGCTTCTTTGCTTCCAGTTGATGGGATAAAAACACACAACCAAATTTGACCTTAGTTCTCTGCCACTCACTAGGCTTGCACAAGTGTTGCACCTGAACTGATAAATGTTGGGCCTGGATGGATTCACATGAGGTGAAGGCCTATTTCAGGTTTTCATTTCTGGGGGGGGGGGGGGGGAGCAGTTGTCACTTTTGTCTGACATTTAAGTGACACTTCAGGGGTATCCTATTGGAAGACATTAAGGATGAAAGTTAGATAAGAGTTTAAGAAGGTTTAGAAAGAACTCATGGTCACAGAAGCATTCAGCTCAGCTTCTAGCAGTCTCTCTTTCCCTGCCCATTTAGGGATTTGAGAGGCAGATGATGAAAGAAAAGAGAGTGTTGGATAAGAAGAATATAAGATGTAGGACATTGGTATTTAACACCTGAGAAACTATCAAGAACTTATAAAGAAGTTGGAAATGTAACTGCAAGGAAGGTGCTTTTAATCATCAAGTTTGATGGACAAAGAACTTGAAAGAAAATGTGGAACTTTGTTATTCTACATGTTAACAGCAACGAGCATCTTATATGCACAAAGATGGGAAAACACACCAATTTCCACAATGGAAGAGTGGAAGGTGAAGGTGATGGAATGAATGGAGATGGCAAAATGGACCATTTTAATCAAAGAGAAGAATTTAACAGATTAACAGATTTGGAAGGGACTTTCTAGGTCTGTTCTTTTTCTACTTCTGGACTTTTTGCTTAAAAATGAAAAAAAAAACCTTTGCTTTTAGGTTTTGATGATTAGAATGAATGGGTGGTTATAGAAATGGCTTAAATGTTGTGAACTGGAAAAGAAAGGTTGAGGTTGCATTTTTTTTTATATCTTACTATTCCGAAAAAAGTTGGAAGTCACTATTTTGTTCTCCTTCTTTCCTCTCTTAGTTCTCTAACTTTTGTTTTATTTTGTATTTTTACCTTATTTTACCTTAATGAAATTTATTATTAAAATTAAGTAACAAACAAGAAGAAAACAAGATGTGTGAGACAACAAAAAGAAATCCAGCAACTTCATCCCTGTGGCCTCTATCTTTACAGTCTAATTTGTTTCAGATACATCCATATCATCAGCAAAATGTGGCTCTTGATTAAAATGTTTGCCCAGAAGATGCTACTCAGTATAGATGAAATAGCACCAGACTGTAGCTCATCTTAATCACACATTTGATTTCCACTGAAATCCCTGGGACTTAAACCAACCATCCATAGACATACAAACTATAATCACACACCGCTCAAAGGAGACAATAAAAAAATTAAGAAGGTGACCAAAATATAATACCCCCTCCAGCAGCCTATACTCAGATAAGCAGGGATCACCACCAGACAAATGAACAGGCAAAAAGCACTAGTCTAATCAAGTAACCACCAAGGAGGACCTCTCAATCCCTCAAATCCCTCAAACAGAGCCGAGGTGGCGCAGTGGTTAAATGCAGCACTGCAGGCTACTTCAGCTGACTAAAGTTCTGCAGTTCGGCTGTTCAAATCTCACCGGCTCAGGGTTGACTCAGCCTTCCATCCTTCCGAGGTGGGTAAAATGAGGACCCAGATTGTTGTTGGGGGCAATATGCTGACTCTGTAAACCACTTAGAGAGAGCTGAAAGCCCTATGAAGTGGTATATAAGTCTAACTGCTATTGCTATTGCTAAATAAAACCTGGCTGCAAAATCCACACACTCACACTGATGATGTCACCTAGCTGGGTAATGAAATGTCTGCAAGCAAATAAGCTCAGAAACCACAAAGTAGTCCACAATTTAACCCTGAACCACATATTTTCTCTGCTATTGAAAACACTGATTTCAGTGGAAACCAAATGCAACAACCTTAGGCTCGATCTGTTGTATGGTGTTTCTTAATAGAACAGCAATATTTTTTGTCAAAACTGCAAGGTCTCATTCCTGTGTAGGAATACATGTTTTAGAAAGGAGATGAGAGGAGGAAGAGAGAGAGAGAGGGAGAGGGGGAGAGAGGGAGAGAGATGAAGGAATACTGTTCATTTATCTTAAGAGACATAAATTTAGATTGATATGCATGTCCAGGGAGCTTATAGTCCAGTGTTGCGCATGCTATCTGGGGAATTCTGGGAGTTGAAGTCCAGACATCTTAAAACTGCCAAGATCGAGAAACATTGCTACCATATAAACAATAAAATTGCCATTTTCAATGAGAGAGAGAGAGTGAGAGAGAGAGAGATTGATTGATTGTGAACTTATGAAATATAGGCTCTTAACGCAAAGAAACAAGTTAGTGAGGACACAGAGAAGCGGAATCAATCTAGCTGCCAAGATCAGGAGTTGCCAAATTTGGACAGCTACTCTATAGAAAAGGTTGATCTGCATAGATTTATACAGTGACCGACATGTGAGAGGCTAACAAAAATAAAAAGTGGATTTATAAACCTTTGGCAACATGTTTTGGGAAGCACATGGTTTGGGATGTGAAGTCACTTCAGTGTCTTCTTTGGAAGCACCAGAATCTATTATCACCAGTGTATCAAATACTCCTTTTAAACTTGCCTTGAAAAATGCAGATGCTTTCTTTTTCTAAGAGCAGAAAGTAGTTTACAAAAGAAAAAAAAAAGTTATTTGGGAAAGTAATTGTTAAATAAACAAGAGTCAAAGGTCTGATTCAGACATATCAAAACTGAGATTGGGGCATATAAACCCCATCTTTGTCCCCCTGTCTCTATTCTGTGGTTTATGACACCATCTTTCCTTCTACACTTTTACCTTAGTCTTAGAATTACAGATTACTAGAATATCAAACTGCCATCACATTCTGTTTGACAGACATAGATTGCGACAGAAGCTTTTATTTGCCTACGTCAAAGTAGTTGCCGTAATCTCATGAGATATACATCCAACTGAATAAAGCTAGTTGTTCAAGGCAAACCAGTTTATTCTGGCTTAATAAACCATGATTGAAGTGCGCAGGGAAGGAAAGGACAAGGGCACAATGCTTGCTTACAAATAAGTAAACAATGCTTTAGCGAACAAAGATTGTTTGGTCAAATCAGGCCCTGGCTTCATTCTGGCATTATAAATATGCTGATTTTTAAAATTTCACATACTTCAGTGTTTTTCTCTTCAAATCCTAGAAGTCTTGATCTGTGGAGCTGGTATCTGGCCTTACCACACCATGGTTGCAGCTGCTATTTTTTCCCCCCCTCCGGAGGCATTAGTACCACTACCCAGTGGTTATGTTCACATGCTATGCTTAACCTGATTAATAAATTAACCCATGTGAGTTTGTTCTTAACAGAATAACAGAGTTGGAAGGGACCTGGGAGGTCTTCTAGTCCAACCCCTGCTTAGGCAGGAAACATTATACCATTCTAGATATCTCTTAAAAACCTCTAGCGATGTAGCACCTACAACTTCTGAAGGCAAGCTGTTCCACTGATTAATTGTTCTGTCAGAAAATTTCTTCTTAGTTCTACTTTGGTTTTCTCTTTGATTAGTTTCCATCCATTGTTTCTTGTCCTGCCTTTGCTTTAGAGAATACCTTGACTCCCACTTCTTTGGGGCAGCCTCTGAGATATTGGAAGACTGCTATCACGTCTCCCCTGGTCCTTCTCTTCATTAGACTAGACATACCCAGTTCCTGCAACTGTTCATCATATGTTTTAGCCTCCAGTCCCCTAATCCTCTTGGTTGCTTTTCTCTGCACTCTTTCTAGAGTCTCAACATCTTTTTTTTTATAGTGTGATGACCAAAACTGGATGCAAGTCATTGATCTATGAAATGAAAAACTAACCTGGGTTTTCAACAGACATCAAAACTCCAACCCAAAAAGCAAACCAAGTTTAAAACCAACTAGGCTTATCTTTCAGTGCAAACATGTCTGCCAAGACTTTAAACTTAACTTAGTTAAGCATGTTGACCAATGGCTAGTGGTGGTCAGATGGTAGCCAACAGAGTTCTGTTTGGTCCTAGAAATGCTTTCAACATTTGGACTTTCAACTCTGTAGTCAAGGTATTAGGTTTTTTCATGTGCCAGGAATGTCTCAATGTATGATCAAAAAAGGCAATATGATGGATGGGATGATGCAATCAAAACTCAGTTTAGTTGCTTTGCAGAAGGGTGCAAAAGGTTTAAAGCAAATAAATTCACAACATAGCATTGCACTTCCAAATGCTCTTCTGGTTAGAATTTGATGTAAGTTCCTCCTAAATAAGTAGAAGGCACGTCCTTGCAGCATACAGCTAATGGGCTCTCAAGGAACCGAGTGTAAACCAATATACACCAAGGAACGTCTTAAATGAATATTTCTCTTCTCAATTCATCCTTCTATGTTGTCTAAAATCCATAGGCTAGGCTTGGCTTATAATAAGCCAAGCTGAATGGGCTCTGTTTTAAGAAGCACATCTGGGAAAAAGGAAAGGGAATGAAAAAGGGACAATAAACAGCCAATTACTAGATTAATTTTATTGATCTGGAGTAGGAGTTGAGATCTTCTGTCTCAAGTACCAATTTCCTTGTTCAACTTCTGCTTGTGATTGGAAGTTGCCCTTCTAACAAGACTTATTTAGATAGACTTTCGGGAGTTTCCCGTAATGCTCCGATGAGCCTATGGCAGCATTCCAATACTCTAAAACAGGTAGTCATTGATTTTTGACCACAATTGGGACTGGAACATCCCTTGCTAAGTGATTCAGTTGTTATGCAACACCATCTCCCATTGGCTTTACTTGTTGGGAGACTGCTGGGAAAGTCATAAGTGACAATCTTACTAGTTGTCTTGTGCCCAAATTTTGATCGCATGACCATGGGCACACTGCAACATACATCAGTGCAAGGACTGGTCATAAGTCACTTTTTTTTCATTTCCATCACAACTTTGTACAATTGTTAAAAGGATGGTTGTAAGGTGAGGATTACCTGCATTCTAGTTTTCTGAAAAAGCTCTAGTAAGTTTCATCATTCTCTTTTAACAACCCCATAATCCCTTGCAGGGTGGAGTCTGGGCAACTAAATGGAGCCTGAGTTTTTACTGGCCAGATGCCCACCCTGTCGCCAGTGTGGAGTTATATTCAGCAGATATATTCTCATTCTAGTAGGCTTCATATGTAGGTTAATTCTAGAGACCCCAATCTGTTTCTCTCTGTGGCTATGCGACCTCTATGGCAATGTTTCTCAACCGTGGTGGCTGTAAGATGACTGGAGCTGAGTAACTTTGGAAGCTGAAGTCCATACCTCTTAAAGCCACCGAGGTTGGGAAATGGCGCTCTATAGTCCAGAATATTTAATGCAGACATTTAAAAAATGGTAACATTGCACCTGATATCCTTTTGCTTACTGTCAAGCTCTGCTTTGAATGCTCACTCCTTCTCCATGTTGGGCAGTGAGGTTATGCAAGAGTGTTCTACTCCTACTTCCTTGAACGTTGAGTAGAAACTTTTAGGATGGAACCTAGGTGAGCTCCAGTTTTGAAGAACAAATGTGAATTGAAATCCAACAACATCTGCAGGACAGAGATTCACTTATTACTTCTACTACTAGTAGTGTTCCTGAAGAGCTAGAGACTTCCACTAAGTTTTTGAATGAACATGAGGATGGAGGATGAGTTCCTACTCAACGGGATAGGTTCAGAAGGATCAGGGGTGATTAGGAGAACCCATGTCTCTTACTGGCCTTGAATTCCCTGTTCAGTGATAATGCCTCGACAGGATGTAGGTTTCTTTTATTGCAAAGGTTCTCAAATCATAAATCTGAGGATCTTTATTCAATAGCACAGTGTAAATATAGACAGCCATTGGTGTTCAGTTTGGCTGTTTTTTATTTTGTTATTCTGTCTTGAGTCTGCAAAGATCAGAATTTTGCCGTTGGTAGGTTTCTGGCCTTTAAATTCACAGTGCACATTTGCTGACATCCGGAATAGCTACCGATTTCCAGAAATTATGGATTACGTTCTCGGCCCCCCGACTCGTGACGGGCCAGAAGGGTGAGCAGAAGCTGCCTGTTTGCACAATCCTGCTCCCACAAACAGTTTTTCGTACCTTAATTTCTTCTCTGTCACATGAACGTACGGGTTGTGTGTCAGTGCGCACACACCCTCATGCGTGTCTTGGGTCAATCTTCCGAAAAGCAGGCACAGTTTTGTAAGAATAGCACAGCATTTCAACAGCATGTACCGGTTGAGCCTGGACAGGCCAAACCGAAAGCAAGTGGTTTTCCTGGGATAAAATGCTGCATACTTTAAGGCACGCCAAAAAAGGTGAGGGGGAGAGGGGAATTTAACTTTTCCATTTCTAGACCTCGCCAAGCTCTCTTTTTATCTCACAACCCAGGTCGTTTCTTGGAAATGCTGAACGGTTAAACCCTCTTTTCCTAAGAGCGATGGAGTTTTTCTTTTTTATTTATTCTTCTTTTTTTTTTCTCTCTTTTTCATATTTAAAATCTCCACTCTTAAGGAAAAAAAAAAGGGGGAGGGAAATTTATGAGGATGGACGTCTCTGGAAATATTTTTTAAAAAATAAAACCTCAGCTTTCACGTTCCGTTTTATATACCTAGATACGAGCAAGCGCAGAGTATCTACCTATATAAAAGAAAGAGGAATCCTGTTGACTAAACTTCTTTTAAAAAATATGGGTAAGTATACTGGTGTTTTATAAATATACTGCAGTTTTGTGTCGTTTTATGCCCGTTCGTCCTTCTACGCTGCTTCTTCACTAAAGCAGAATTGGGAAAAAACAACCCAAAATAATTCCAGAAAAAGGGGAGTAAAAATAAAGAAAGAAATCTGTCTCGTCATGCAATGCAGTAGGCATCCGATGGTACTAAATTCTTATCCAATCTATTTACAATAGAGCTGGATACATTATTGATACGGGTTACAGTGTTCTGTCACAAGGGATCGTCCCTCCCCCCCTCCCCCCCGCGTGGCTCTCCGCCCTTCTTCCGACAATCCCTCGCGGGGGTCAGACGTGGGTTTCGATGAAGGAATGTGTGTGTGAGAGCAGAGAGGCCGTAATGGTGAGTTCAGAAGCTCCATTCTGGGCTTTCAAAGCACCGCTGTACTCACAAATGTCCAGAAAAAACTCATAGTTCTTTATTTTCCATTCTTTGAACTTTTTGGACGTCAAGTTAGGTTCGTGGAGCAAGCTGTTGATCATGGCCAGATCTCCTTCCTTGGCCTGAGCGGAAAAAAGAGAAACATTTCAGATGGAAAAAAAAAATCAATCCAAGGAACAATGTACTCCAGAAATGATGTGGAACTACTGTATTTTTCGGAGTATAAGACGTACCCTTTTCCCTCAAAAAAGAGGCTGAAAATTTGGGTGCGTCTTATACCCTGAATACAGCATTTTTGGCCTCCCGAAACCCTGCCCCGTTCACCAAAATGGCTATGCATAGCCTTATGGAGGCTTTCAGCGACCTCCTGGAGGCTGGGGAGGGCAGAAATGAGCAAAAAATGGTGCGGTTTTCTGCTCAATTTTGGCCCCCCCAGCCCCCAGGAGCTCCTAAAGGCTATCCATGCCCCTTTTTTACATAAAATGGGCCCATTTTTGCAAAACAATGGGCTGTTTTTTGCTCATATTTGTCCCCACCCCACCCCCCAGGAGCACTCTACAAGCCTCCTAAAGGCTATTCATGCCTTATAAAAAAAAATGGGCAGTTTTTGGAAGGTTTGCACAGTGCAACAACTTTTTTAAAAAAATTGCCTCTTCAAAACCTTGGTGCATTTTATACGTCTTATACTCCAAAAAATACGGTAAATGAGTAGCTTCAGCCGTAGGGGTGGTCTACTCCACAGCAGAATACTGTGTCCAGGGGTGGGCTTCAAAAATTGCAGCAACGGGTTCGTTGCCCCGTTGCTGGGTGGGCGTGGCCATGGTGGCCGTGGCCTAGTTGGCTTCCTGCACCACGGTGGGCGTGTTTGTGTCTGTTTTGACATGTGCATGATTTATGGTTCATTATTATTCGTTTAATTTTGAACTTTAGTTTCGGCTTGACGCGATCTCTGACGGTTAACCTGACTAATGTCAGGGAGAGGAAAATCCCTCCCTTCAGCTTTGGAATAAAACATAAGGAAAAGGGAGTGGGTGGGGAAAAAAGAGTAGAGCAGTGTTTCTCAATCTTGGCAACTTGAAGATGTCTGGACTTCAACTCCCAGAATTCCCCATTCGCAGCATTCGCTGGCTGGGGAATTCTAGGAGTTGAAGTCCAGACATCTTCAAGTTGCCAAGGTTGAGAAACACTGGAGTAGAGGAATGAGATTACATGGACAGAGCAAGGACAAAAGAAGGAGTTGAATCACACATTTAGATCCATTGGGGGTGAAATCCACAGTGTCTGGGCCGAAATGGGTGGGAGAAGCAAAGCAGAACGATGAAAGCAGCAGCTTCATGTCATTACGGGAAGGAAAAGAGGAGGCAGAGCGGGAAGGTGGAGTCAAGTGAATCATTAGCCTAGAGTCATTACATTCCCATTAATGTTATAAGTCCAACCCCTCTTGAATCCCCTCTTTATCAGGCCCCAATTTAGTTTTGTACGTTAGTTGCCCAGATTCTTGTGTATAGGTTTCAGCAATAAATCTTCTGAACTGGAACTTATGTGTGATCCTGATCCTCCATGCCCAACATTACGTTCAAGTCTTGCCCTTTTCTGTCTTGGTGTCATGATGTTTCACCCAGGCCATAAGGGGAAGATCTTTCCATGTGATGATAGAAATGCTCTTTCACTATCTGAATGACAGCAGCAGGGTCTTTTCATGGGTCGAATTGTCTTTCTCCTTGCTTGGACCTACAGATGGCTACTAGATGGAGCCGAGGTGGCACAGTGGTTAAATGCAGCACTGCAGGCTACTTCTGCTGACTGCAGTTCTGCAGTTCGGCTGTTCAAATCTCACCGGCTCAGGGTTGACTCAGCCTTCCATCCTTCTGAGGTGGGTAAAATGAGGAGCCGGATTGTTGTTGGGGGCAATATGCTGACTCTGTAAACCGCTTAGAGAGGGCTGAAAGCCCTATGAAGTGGTATATAAGTCTAACTGCTATTGAAGTCTAACTGCTATTAATTGGTTTTTCTACATTCCTCTGATTCAGGGCAGGGGTGGGTTGGTGCCGGCATTACTGCTGGTTCGGCGTGCAAAAACTTTTGTGCGCGCACGCTCACTTCACTCTTGCAGACACCAAACACATGCTCCAACATGTGTGCGCATTGGCACAAACAAAGGTCTGCTCATATGCAAAACGTTGAAAAACAAAATAAATAGATACATTTCTGCAATGAAAGGTGTTTTGCGCATGCACAGAACTGAAAATCAAGATGGCAGTGCCCTAGGAGAACTGGTTCAGGGGCATGGCAGGCCTGGGTCACTGCCGGTGCCAGTGACCCAGGCTGCCAAGTTACTACCGGTTCGGCCAAACCGGTCCAAATCAGTAGGAACCCACCTTTGATTCAGAAGTAGAAAAACTCTTCGTTGTTACTATAACAAGCTATACAGCCCCTTTCACTGAATCTACTACAGGGGTAAGGTGTTCTTACTTTTAAAGTACTTTTGAGTACTCGGATGCGATGCAACTTTTCATTGACGATAGGGTCATTGCATCTCTTGACGAAGGACCTCCGGAATTCCTGCTTGGTGGAAGGACGTTGCTCTCCAAAGGCTGACAAGCTGGCTTGTTCCAAAGTCTTGTAGAGTTCATGAAGACCATCTGTGCTCTTCCTTCGTTCTTCTACTTTTTCTAAAGAGAAGCAAGCCTGCTTTAGAAGCTAGATATATTTCTAATGAAGGAAAACAGGCAAAGTTAAAGATGTAATCCTTATTGTGCAGATGACTATTGTGTAAATAAGAGCCATGTGGCGTAGTGGTTAGTGGTTAGTACAGACTAACTCTGCCCACTGCCAGGAGTTTGATTCTCACCAGCTCAAGTTTGATTCAGCCTTTTATCCTTCTGAAGTCGGTAAAATGAGGACCCAGATTGTTGGGTGCAATATGCCGACTTTGTACACCGCTTAGAGAGGGCTGTAAAGCACTGTGAAGCGGTATATAAGTCTAAGTGCTATGGCTATTTGTCAGAGTATGAATGTTTATAGACAGGAATAGACATGGCAACAGATCAATGGGAACTGTTTGGAAACTGAAACATAATATTTGTTTGTATGGGGCCATAAGAGACAGTTTTGGAGTCTAGGCATGGCTTAGACTTACTGAACTGTATATAAGAGTTGGTTTAGCCGCTGTAACTTTGCAACATCTGTACAATAGATGGCCTCTGTATCTCTCTACTCTGTAATGACTTGCTTTTATGAATATTGCTTTGTATTCCTGATTTTGTATGCTGACTTCTGATGTATGGCATTGTATATAAATAAGCTTCTAATATATAATTGAATCCTGCTGAAGTTCATTTACTTGTGCGCTGGTCGGATGTGCTGCAAAACTCTGACACTGTTGCTATCTCTGTTTTAATCCCAATAAAATGTAAACATAAAACCTACGAAAGAGACATTTTCTTACCTAGGTGAACTCTGAGTATGAACTAAACCAAACCAAACCACAGAATATACCATCTAGACTTAAGGTCCTAATATCTAACAACCAGTCCTCAAATTATGACCACAAATGGGGTCAGAATTTCCATTGCTAAGCAAAGTGGTTATTAAGCGAGTTGTGGCCAAATGTATGACCTTTTTCTGTCCAAGTTGTTAAGGGAATCATGCAATTGTTAAGTAATGTCCCCCTTTGACTTTGCTTGTCTAAAGCTGGCTGGGATGCTGATACGGTCATAAGTGTGAAAAACCATCCTAAGTCACTTTTTTCAGTGCCGTTGTTACTTTGAACGGTCTCTAAATTAGCTATTGTAAATTGAGTTCTACCTGCAGCTTTCCTCCAGGAGTTGTAGGCATTCCATCTTTGGAAGTTTTCAAAAATAGACTAGACAATTATTTGACTGGGATAGTATATAAGTCTTCTTGGTCAAGGGGATTGAACTAGAAGACCTTTGAGGTCCCTTCCAGAACTTCCAGCCTAAGTTGTGTGTTCTGTCTGTTCTACCAGATGTTTCGTTGCCTCAATTACTGAAGATGACCCTACTTTTACAAATGCTAGAAATTGTGTCATGCTGGCTAGTGAGTTCATCTGATCCAGAAACGTCTTCTCCAGAGGTGGGTTCCTACCAGTTCGCACCTATTCGGTAGAACCGGTTCGTCAAATCTACCGAACCGGTTAGAAGAGGTTCCACCAGTGGACCTGGAAAGCAGGCCACACCTACAGAAGAGGTTCTAAAATTTTTTGAAACCCACCACTGGCAAGGATCTTATAACTTGACAGCTTTAAGACTTGCATGCTTCAATGCCAGAGTTTCTGAATAGCTACTTGGACCAACCTAAGTATTAATTTCCTATCTGGTCACATGGGCGGCAAGCCACTCCCATCCGGTCACATGGGTGGCAAGCCACTCCCACAAAGGAGGCCACACCCACAGAGTAGGTTCCAACAATTTTTGAAATCCACCACTGATCTTCTTTGACTTAACTATTCAAGATCTCACACAGAAACCTCTTGTAGTTCTTCTGCCTGTAATGGAGATGTTCATGTTTTGACATGCCCGAGGAGCAGAAGCCCAATTGCTCAGCTTCATCACTTCCATCCCTCACACTATCCGAAGTCCCAGCTATTTTAACTTCTTACCATCTCCCCCCGAATTACTCGGCTTTTTAACGGCCAGCTCCTCTTCCGACCGCTCTTCAGAGATCCCGCTCGTTTTTACCCGCCCTTTGATCCGGACGTCGCGATTCCGAGGAAGGCTTTGACTTCTTTGCTTCTGGGGCCTGGAGTGCGAACTCTGACCTTTGTAGCACCCGACCAACGGGAAAGGACCATCCTGATCATGATTATGGCGCCTCTGGACGGGTAAGGTGGCTTGTCGCCGCCTCTCCGGGGATACCCCGAACCTCTCGTTCACATAGTCTGAGTCAGTAGGAACAGTCTGCAGGAAATGGAGTCCCGAACTGGTCAACGGCGTCTCTATAAGATCCTGCCATGAGCGTCGTTCTCTGTAGGGAGGTCTAGAACCTCCTGCAGAGTGTGTGTTCCCTGCTGGATCTTGTCGGGATTCCTCTGCAGAAGAATGGGAATAGGTTGATTCACTGGAGAAGTGACGGCCATGTTTTGGCTCAGGGAATGGACTCGAAGAATTCATCTGCAAATGAATAAAACACCACTGTAAGGTATAGTTATGGAAAGACATTGGAACCATACAAGATAGACTCTTCAGAGGCAAATCCTTTTCTTTCCCTCAATAGACTGTTACTGAGCCACGGTGGTGGCACAGTGGTTAGAGTGCAGTACTGCAGGCTGCTTCTGCTGACTGCCGGCTGCCTGCAATTTGGCAGTTCGAATCCCACCCGGCTCAAGGTCGACTCAGCCTTCCATCCTTCTGAGGTGGGTCAAATGAGGACCCAGATTGTTGAGGGCAATAGGCTGATTCTGGAAACCGCTTAGAGAGGGCTGTAAAGCACTGTGAAGCGGTATATAAGTCTGAGTGCCATTGCTATTGCTACTGCTTCTTGTAGAGTTGCTTTTGTGTTGGTAATCTCTGTTACTGAAATCTATTATCTCTGTTACATCCAGTTGAGTGTCGGTTTCAGGTTCCCAACAGACATCCAGAAAGAGTTTCCATGGAGATTCTCCATCATCCAGGTCATGGTTGTCCCAAAACTGATCTCTCTCTCTCTCCTTCCTTCCTTCCTTCCTTCCTTCCTTCCTTCCTTCCTTCCTTCCTTCCTTCCTTCCCTCCCTCCCTCCCTCCCTCCCTTCCTTACATCCTCCTTCTCACTTTCTTTCCCCCTCCTTCCCTTCCTTCCTTTCCTCTTCCTTTTTTCTTTCTTTCCTCTTCCTCCCTTCCTTTCTCTCTTCCCTCCATCCCTTTCTTTCTTTCCCTCCCTCCCTTCCTCTCTCCCCTTTTCCTTCCTTCCTTCCTTCCTTCCTTCCTTCCTTCCTTCCTTCCTTCCTTTCTTAACATTTTGCTTCTCATCCAAGAAGCTTCTTCAGTTCTAACAGAGCTAGAATGGAAAAAAAACTTCTTGGGTGAGAAGCGAAAGGTTTTCAAACAAAAATGCCAAGGAAGTCCTGTTGCCTTTTGGAAAAAGCACCTTTGGGACATCGAGAAAGGGAGAGAAAAAAGAAAAGAAAAGAAAATGCAGAGTGAAATTCAAAAGGTTTTCATTTCACAACTTTTTGGACTCACCGAGGGGGTCCGGTGGTAGGAGTCACAAAGCACAACAGGTCCTTCTTGCTTCAACATTAAGGAGTTGTCAACGTCTTCCTGGTCACTTTCACTCCAATAATCTGCTAAGAAAAGGTTTTCATTTTGTTCAGAAGTGTCTGCTTTGCTAGGCAAGGTTTCCCAAAGGCTGCAGAAAAGTCAGATATTTTCATCTGCCTCTTTTGAACAACTAATTCCCAGAGCTTTGTCTTAAATCTAAGTATTTTCACCCATGTAGTATGGCTGTATTACTATTATCCTTTCTCATCTTTTCTCCTACCTTCTCTTATTGGTATCATTATTATGATTATTATTACTCTGCTGTTTTGAACGTACACGGAGAGCACCAGAGACAAGTTCCTTGTGGGTCCAATCAACTTGACTAAATAAAAGTTCTGTTCTACTCTTCTCTCTATTCTGTTCTCCCCTCCTCTATTCTGTTCTGCACTCCTCTGTTCTATTCTATTGTCTTCTATTCCTGTTCTGTCCTGTTCTACTCCTATTCTGTTCTGTTCTGTTCTGTTCTGTTCTATTCTATTCTTCATTCCAATATTCTGTTCTATTCTTCATTCCAATATTCTATTCTATTCTATTCTATTCTATTCTATTCTATTCTATTCTATTCTATTCTATTCTATTGTCATCAAGAAAAGAACCTCACCTTCATCTGCCCGAATATCCTTGTCATCAGGTGTGTAACCAATGGCGGCCAAACCTAGACGGTTCATCCATCTATTGAAAGATTTTTAAAAAGAGAAATGGGTTCTGATGGCTTTAAACCCTCCTTATATTAAGCAGTGAGTGGAAAATTTGAAGTTGCTGGTTATGATAATGATTTTAAATTTTCATTCATTCATTCATTCATTCATTCATTCACTCAATTTCTGTGTTATTTATTCAATTTCAACTAACTATTCAACTTTATATGTTCCTAAGACTCTCCTACCTTTTTCATCTTTCACAAGGCTGACTTAGAAGTTGGGAAATTGCATTCGGCAACATTTGGAAGGCTGGCTGCAAATGGATAATCCTGGAGCACAATATGAAGTTTCCCATTTCACAACTGTTTGATACAACTTTAAATACAACCCAGAAAATAAAGATTCCTGGATGCTGCTTTCTGATGGGTATTATTCTTAACCTCAGTCCATTCCTGCTGTCAAGGTGTTCTGACCCAGCTCCCCAAACACAACAGACCCTCTGATGTGAACTCAAAAGATCCCTTTATTAGGAGCGCCAGGAGCCCCGCTAAAAAGGTTTCTCTCTCAGGCTAACAAGTCCCTCTATCCGGAAGATGGATAGTTGTCTGCCCCATCTGTTCATCTCTGCCACCCTGCCTTTTATCCCCAGAGCTAGGGTCTGGCTTTGCTTGCAGTGGTGGCTCTTCCTTCCCAAGGACCGGCCCATAGATTTCCACTGCTCTCCTCCCCTCTGCCTTTTGCGTGTCAGGCACTGGGCCCAGCTGTTCCTCCTCTTTTTCATCAGACACCTCCAGACCTGGGGGCTGTTGACTCTCCATCTGAGGCTGACGGACGACCCAGGCTCCGCCTTTATCTCTCTCTCTGACAGCTCCACTCCCCCTTCCCCCTCTGAGCTCTCAGGTTGCCTTGATGCTGACCTTAACTCCCATGCCTCCTCCTCCGATTCTGTGGCCGGAGAGGCTGGAGTCCGACAGGCCACAACACAAGGGCAGCAAAATAGTCATGTTGTAACTGTTTATAGTGTTGGGAAGTTCAACATAAGTATCAGAAGATAAAAGAACACCATCCTTCCGTTCTCTTGCTCTCTATCCCCGAACACGTATCAGAGTGAAATCAGAGTAAATGATGGATGACTATTTGTTTGACATTCTTCATAGGGTTTCCAGCCTGAGAAAAGGGTTAGACTAGAAGATCTCCAGGATCCCTTCCAACTCTCTTATTCTGTGATTCTCACTCGATGCAGAATCTCCGAGCAACTTACCGGTTCATTTCTTCCAGGCAATCTGTTGCAAAGTAGAAGCTCTTGATTTTGGGGTGGCAAGCCTTGAAAGCACTAGGATGAGAGGAGGAAGAGGAGGAGGAAGAGGAGGAGGAGGAGGAGGAGGAGGAAGAAGAAGAAGAAGAAGAAGAAGAAGAAGAAGAAGAGAAGAGAAGAAAATTTGGTGTCTATTAAAATGACAGCAAGTTGTCCAGTTCTACTGACTTTTATTTATATGGTATTTATTTATTTGTATCCATCCTTTCTTTTTCTTTTTTTTTACAAATAACTCAAGGCAGTCAACATACACAATGCTCTCTTCCTCCCATTTCTGCCATGGTTGTGATGGGTTGGGCTGAGAGGGAATGACTGACCCAAAATCACTCAGCTGGCTTTCATGCCTAAGGCAGGACTAGAATTCATCATCTCCTGGTGATTGACCCAGAGTCATCCAGTCAGCTTTCTTGGCTAAAGCAGGACTAGAACTCATAGTCTCCTGGTGATTGGCACAAGGTCACCCAGTAGGCTTTCATGTCTAAGGTGGGACTAGAACTCCCAGTCTCCTGGTGATTGGGCCAAAGTTATCCAGCAGGCTTTCATGCCTAAGGTGGGATTTGAATTCACAGCCTTTTGTTTTCTAACCTGATGCTTTAACCACTAGACTAAACTGGCTCTTCCTGAAGTCAAGTTACTGCTTGAATTTGGCAGTGACCAGGTATATCCAGAACTTTTGAAACACAATTCACAGATTTCTGAATCATTAGTTATCCTAGGTAGATTTTGGAGAGCTTGGCATAACCCCAATTTTCTCTTCTTTGACACAGAATTTCTGCTCAAAATGTAAAGCTCTTCATTCTTTCAAAGTTTTCCAAAGTGAGAACAACCTTGGAGACAGTAAGAAGAGCTGCAGTCTGGACAAAGGATTGAGAAGAAAAAAATCTGAATCCAAAACAAGATTGGGGATGGACAGAGAATCTCAGAATTGACCCTCCTTATTTCTCTGGAACCTAAGGACCGAGGAGGGGGTGGAGAACTTGCTTACAGACTTGCAAGATTCTTTTTACTATAACCTTACAATAAAGGTGCAAGGGTGGTTAAGATGCTGAGCTTTCCGATCAGAAAGGTCAGCAGTTTGGTGGTTCGAATCCCTAGCACCGCGTAATGGAGTGAGCTCCCGTTATTTGTCCCAGCTTCTGCCAAACTAGCAGTTCGATAGTATGTAAAAATGCAAGTAGAAAAATAGGAACCACCTTTGGTGGGAAGGTAACAGTATTCTGTGCACCTTCGGCATTTTGTCATGCCGGCCACATGAGCACGGAGATGCCTTCAGACAGCGCTGGCTCTTTGGCTTTGAAACGGAGATGAGCACCGCCCCCTAGAGCTGGGAACGACTAGCACATATGTGCAAGGGGAAACTTTACCTTTTATCTTTACAATAAAGATAATGTTAATATTTGCACTTTTGGTTTACACTCAAACATTGACAATTAGGGCACGGATTTAGGCACCTTTCCAAATTAGCAAAATTTCCAAAGGCAGCGAGCACAGATTTCACATGGTCTATGGACACATCTTCCTCACTGATATCATAGGAGGTGTTTAATCAGGAGGTAAACATCAAATTATGCTCCTGGTGTGAGATTCAGACACGGCATATAATAATTCCGCAGAGAAACGCAACATTTCCAGTGGCTTTGAACGGAATCCCAGCTGGGGAATTCTGGGAGTTGAAGTCAACGCCTCTTAAAGCTGCCAGAGTTGAGAAATACCGGGAGAGACCATGATAAAAATATAGGCCTTAAATGGACTTCAGCAATCAGAGCCCGCTAGATGGCAGACAAGGCCAGTCAAATGAAGTGAGGCAAAACAAGGATTTTCCTAGGACTCGGTCATGGGAGTTTGGGTGCTTGCATGAATATGGACTGAAGCTGTCCCTTCAAATGCTGGACTCCACTTAAGCTGTGAAGTCCAGGATCTGAAGGGACAGCTTCAGTCCATACTATTGCAAATACCCAATCTCCCCTGACAGTCCTTGGAAAATCCTAATTTTGTCTCACTTCATTGTAAATCTTCATCGCAAATCTCTATGTGTGCACCAGCGTATAACAAGTAGTCCTCAACGTATAAGGGAAATTGAGTCCCAATTTACTGTTGTATGAGGCATGAGCTAAGCGAATCACTGCAGTTGTTAAGTTAGGAACACGGTTGTTAAATGAATCTGTCCTCCCCACTGACTTTGCTTGGCTGAAGGTCGCAAATAGCAATAGCACTCAGACTTATATACTGCTTCATAGTGCTTATACAGCCCTCTCTAAGAGGTTTACAGACTCAGCATCTTTCCCCCAACAATCTGGGTCCTCATTTTACCCACTTTGGAAGGATGGAAGGATGACTCAACCTTGAGCTGATCAGGATCGAACTGCTGGCAATGGGCAGAGTTAACTATAGCAATAGCACTTGCTATAGTTAGGAACACGGTTGTTAAATGAATCTGTCCTCCCCACTGACTTTGCTTGGCTGAAGGTCGCAAATAGCAATAGCACTTAGACTTATAGACCACTTCACAGTGCTTCACAGCACTCTCTAAGTGATTTACAGAGTCAGCATCTTACCCCCAACAATCTGACTCCTCACTTTACCGACCTCGGAAGGACGGAAGGCTGAATCAACCACGAGCCAGTCGGGATTGAACTGCTGAACTGTTGGCAGCTGAAAGTTAGCAGAAAGAGCCTGCAGTTCTGCATTCTAACCACTGCGCCACCACAGCCCTTGATCACATGACCCCGGTACGCTGCAATTATCATAAATATGAGTCAGTTTGCCAAGGATCCGGATTTTGATCATGTGACCATGGGGATTCTGCAATGGCTTGTAAGTGTGAAAAATAGTCATAGGTCACTTTTTTTCATAAGTAACTTTGAATGGTTTGGGTTAGGGTTATTGCCGTTAACTCTGTATTCCACTGCCAGCAGTTCGATCCTGACCGGCTCAAGGTTGACAGCCTTCTTCCGAGGTGGGTAAAATGAGGAGCCAGATTGTTGGGGGCAAAAGGCTGACTCTGTAAATCGCTTAGAGGGCTGTAAAGTACTCTCTTGGTTGCTTTCTTGCAGATGTTTCATTATCCAAACTAGGTAACATCATCAATGCTAGAAGGGAGTCGGAGAGAGGAGGAGGGAGAGGAAGAAGGGGAGGAAGAAGAGGACTGTGGGCTCCTTGGTGCTCTCTGATCTTGGTTGTTTTCTTGCAGACATTTCATTACCCAAACTAGATAACATCATCAGTGCTAGAAGGGAGTGGGAGAGGAAGAGGAGGAGGAAGACTGTGGGGTCCTTGGTGCTCTCTGAGCTCGTCTTTTTCTTGCAGACATTTCATTACCCAAACTAAGACACATCATCAGTGCTAGAAGGGGGTAGGAGAGGAGGAGGAGGAAGAGGAGCCTTCAAATTTGAAGCTCCTTCAAATTTGGTGATCCTGGAATTGCACCCCTAAAAGAAGCTTTGCACAATTTTTCATAAAGCACAAACAGATTTGTTGGGTCTGTAAGCCATTCGTATCTCTACTTTGCGGGTGATTCTGGTTCATACTTACTGTTTCCTTCTGCATTCAATTGCTCTGTCTATTCTGAACTCTGGTAAACTGATAAACCCTTCTGCTTTTTCATCCTGTGATTGGAGGAAGAAGAAAATGCTGCTGAGACAGAACCAAGGTTGGCAGAGAAGTATCCCATATCTCCCTTCCATTACAGATAATTAGGTTGCCAGATCACCAAACATGCTATGGCAGGTACCAATTCTGTTTGAAGATGGCCTTTTAAATCCTAAGCACTTTCAGGAAAAATAAAGGTTAAGGTTTCAGTCTATTAATAACCACATGATGCTCGGGAATATGGAACCATAATGGGATTCAGTTCCATGCGAGGAAAATGACTTTTGAAGCCAGTTTAATGTTACTTTCTGCAAGCCCAGGCCACAAGCAGAACCAGAATGAAAGGCCCTTAAGCTCACTGATTGACAGCTCTGATGTGAAGATGAAATCTGCCTTTGCCTTTTAGAAGTCAGAAGTCAGAAAAAAGCTTTATGGGAACCTTTGAATTGTTTTCTGACTGAGAACAACTCCCGATTGGTTTTGTGAATCTATGTGACGTAGATAAAAATTAAAAAAATTAAAAAATAAGCCTAGTTTAATTTAAAAGAAGTTTACTGTGAAATAGTTTGAACTGTGAAATATTCATTTGGGTTGTCTTATGCTTAGTGCTCCTGATTTCCTGGATCTCCCCTCTCACTCTCTCCATCCATCATCCATCCTTTCATCATCTGTCCATCCATCTATCCATCCACCCATCCATCCATTCGTGCATCAATCATCCATCTATCATCCATCTTTTCATCATGTGTGCAGCTGTCCATCCGTCCATCCATCCACCCACCCATCCATCCATCCATCCATAATGCATCCTTTCATCATCCATCCATCCATCCATCCATCCATCCATCCATTTATGCATCAATCATCCATCATCCATCCTTTCATCATCTGTGCATCTGTCCATCCATCCATCCCTCCATTATCCATCCCTCCATCATCCATTATCCATCCATCCTTTCATCATCATCCATCCATTCATCTATCCATCCATCCATCCATCCATCCATCATCTATCTATCATCTATCAATCATCTTGTCTATCTCTCTGTGTCTCTCTGTCTCTCCTCTGTTTGTCAATCTGTCTCTCTCCTATCTACACACACACACACACACACACACACACACACACACCAATAGAAGGACTGAAACTGCATTTCTTATTGGGTGAAGAAAGAGGCAGCTCCATTCTCTAGTTAGCCCATTTCTCTACTAGGTGCAGAAGTCTGACAAGACATCCATACCTCATTTATCAGCTCAATCACTTGTCTGCTTTAAAATCCTGTCTGGCGCTGTTGACCAAGCCATTCATTTATTGGAAGTTTCTCCTGTCTTCTCAGCTTCCTTACTCCCCTCCATTAAAACAAACCAGTTTCTTTTATTCAGTTTACAGATCCCGTCTTCCTTGTAATTGCGCTTGGTACTCACGTTTTGGTTAGTGTACCAGTAGAGGGAAGAATCCTTCAGGACAAACCAGTATTTTTTCCATTTCTGGGTGAAGTAACCTTTGGCATCCTTCTTCTTCCACAACCAACCTTCACAGTCGCCATGGCCCAAATCTTTACAGGAAATCCGCCGTCGGCTACTGTTGTTCAGAGAACCACCTTTAAAGAAAAAAATGTAGAAGAATGTGATGGCTGGATGGAGTCACCGAAGCAGTCGGCATGAGCTTAAATGGACTCCAGAGGACGGTAGAGGACAGGAAGGTCTGGAGGAACATTGTCCATGGGGTCCTGATAGGTTGGACATGACTTCACAACTAACAACAACACAGCTAATCTTCAACTTGCAACGGTTCATTTAGTGACATATCAAAGTTACAATGGCAAAAGAAAAAGTGACCAATGACCATTTTTCACACCTACAACTATTCTCTCCCTGTGGTCCCATGATCAAAATTCAAACATTTTGGCCACTGGTTCATATTTATGACGGTTGCATTTTCCTGGGGATCATGTGATCCCCTTTTGTGACCCTCTGACAGGCAAAGTCAATGGATTCACTTAACAGCCGGGCCACTAACTTAACAATTGCCATGATCCCCTTAACAACAGGGGGAGAGAAAGGTTGTAAAATGGAGCAAAACTCCTTTAACCAATGTCTCACTTAAGAAGAGACATTTTAAAAGTACAATGACTATATATGCATACTTTTTGGTTCTATTTTTACTTTATATGTTTAAAATTAAATATGTATATTGAAAAGGAACTATAAATACCATCAACATAAAATGGAGCTTGCTCAGAAGCTGAAATACACCAAGCAAACGAGATGAAGATTGGGAAGAAAAGGAGAGAGGTAAGGGAAGGAGAGAGGGTAGGAGAGGGGAAGAGGAGGAGAGAAATGAGGAGTGGAAAGGGAAGAGAGGAATAGGAGAGAGGAAGTGGAAGTAGAGAAGAAAAGGAGGACAAAGAGAAGAAAGGAGGTAGGGGGATGAGAGACGGAGAAGAAAGTGAACGCACAAATATGGTATATGGAGAGCAGAAGAGCCAATAACTGGGTTTTCTTTTCTTTTCTTTTGGGAAGTTGATGGTAAGATGAATTGAATTGATGTAAACATTTAATAATACAATGCGATGTTGGCTACGTAATAGTATACATACGATTATATGTTATGAAAATGAAAAAAAAAAACTTTATGAAAAAAAAAGAAGATATTTTGGGCACAATTGTGGGCATAAGTCAAAGAGTAAGAAACCAGAAGACGTCTGATTTTCATTATTTTCAAACAGCTGGATCACTCAGAAATTCTCTTCTCCTTTTTTCTTCTCACTTTTTCTTTTATCACCAGAAACAGAATTTCTTGTAATATTCATATCACTTTTCCTATAAAGCCGAGGGCAAATTTAATTAAAACATCAGACTGCGCAGTGTGAAAAATTGGGTTTACATTGTTATATTAATTATATTTGTCCTACAGCTGTGAAGCATAGTCGAGAGTTTAGATCCCATTAAATTATGATTCTTTCTTCTGTGCCATCTTCACAGCTAAGCTGTAAAAAAAGTTTATTTCTTTGGAACTCCGAATACTGTGAATTGTAGAACAACTCGGTGTACAAGAGTGTAATAAAAAAAGAGGTTACTCTTGAACAATCTCTTGCTTTTCAAACAGATTGCAAAATGAATTTGTTGAAATTGTTACATGATGACGCATTCTGAGGGGCATTTCGAAATTGAACGGTTCCACATACTAATTAACACCCTGAACTCACTGGAGGCATTGGGAAGAATTTGAGACGGGCTGGAGGTTTGACATGATCAATGTGTTGGTTGACATCCAATTTTAGTTTTCCTTTCCGTAGAAAACCAAGGAAGCTGTACAAGTTCTTTACCAGAATGCCTATCATTAATGTACAGGAGAATCTCCAATTTGGTAGAAAGGGAGATCGAGGGGGCAGGGGGGGGGGGAATGGTGAAGAAAACGAGCTGACATATAATCCTAAATTATGCTGTGTGTTACTAGGGTTTGGTGCACTGCATGAATCTGGACACTGAGATTTGTAATGATTTAAGGAGGAGGAGGAGGAGGAAAGGAAGGAAGGCAGAAAGAGAAGAGGAGAGGAGAAGAGAAGGGAAGAGGGGAAGGGAAAATAAGGGAAGAGGAGAAGAGAAGGGAAGAGAGGAGAGGAAGAGAAGAGAAGGAAAGGGAAGAGAGGAGAGGAGAGGAAGGGTAGGGAAGGAAAGGGAAGAGAAGAGAAGTGAAGTGAAGAGAAGAGCAGACTGGAGAAAAACAGAGATAAGAGTGATTGTGCACATTGTTGGATTCGATCTAGCTCAACAATTTCATGTGTTCTAGGTGCACTATGTGTTATACCTATGGAATACAATGTTTTACTTTTATCCAACTGTGACTTTAATGCAGTGGTGGGTTTCAAATTTTTTTAGAACCTCTTCTGTAAGTGTGGCCTGCTTTGTGGGAGTGGTTTCCTGGCTATGTGATGAGGTGGGAGTGGCTTGCCGGCCATGTGACCGGGTGGGAGTGGCTTGCCGGCCATGTGATTGGGTGGGTGTGGCCAACTTGTAAAATGTGGTGAAACTCACTTAACAATGCTCTTGCTTAGCAACCAAAATGTTGGCTCAGGAACTCTGGCATTTGAAGCACGCAAGTCTTAAGCATGCAAGTTGCAAGACCCTTGCACCCCTAACCCTTTAGAAAAAAACCCCCCAGAGGTGTTCAAACTTGACAGCTTTAAGACTTGTGGACTTCAACTCCCAGAATTCCTCCTCTCGTTCTTCATCTTGATGATGTGAGGACGGGTGGGAGGAGGGCACTGGAACCGGTTCTAAACGGCACTGTAGATTTGTGGAACCTCTTCTATAGAAGAGGTTAGAATTGGCAGGAACCCACCCCTGCTTTAATGTCATGTTATTAAATTCTTTAATTTTTCCAAGCACTTACCTTTGGGCCATTTTTTGCTCTTTACCCTCAAGGAAGCATAGTGAAATGACTGGAATGAAAGGCAAGAAGGAAAACATTGATTAGTTACCATTGCATAAAAAGTAAAAAAAAAGCATCGTGGAGAAAATGCCCAATAACATATTGGTATCGTTGTCCTTTGTGATTAACCCCCAGCTTCTTAAAACATTTGTCTTTATTTAACAAGATGATGATAATGATGATGATGACAATTACAATGATGATATCCATTCAGACATGTCCAGTTCTTGGCAATTCTAGGGCCAAGTCTCTCCACATCTTCCTATCTTGTACTACATCTTTGAGTTGTTCTATGCTCCGACTGGCATCGGCTTTGATGGTGATTTAGCAAATAGTTTTGCTTAGTCTTTACACACACACACATACACACCACACACCACACACACCACACACCCCAACACCCACCCACACACACCCATTGTAAGACATGGTTTCTTTCCAGCAATCTTTTTTTGAGCAGTAGAGAACTGAACATGGAGGGGAATAAAGATGTCAAGTCTTTAATAGCCAAGCCAAATTGTTGGAAATGTGATTATGAATGAGGCACATATTACCATATGTGGTGGCCGTGCCAAAAAAAAAAGAAAAAAGAATATTGGCAGAAAATTCAAAGGTGACTGATAGAGATAACCAAAGAGGAAATATAATTCAAACCAGAACTATTTCTTTTGGGAATCATAAATGATAAACATAACAGGGGGGCAATCTACTTAATAATACATATTATTATGGCAGCAAGAAGTTTGAACACCCCTGGGGTTTTTTGGTCTTTGCCCAAAACTGGAAAAATAGGGAAATTACACAAGAAGAGGAAGTAATTAGGAAAATTCTGATTTGTGCTGAAATGGATAAATTGCGTGACCCGACAAAAGGGCAAACGACAAAACCACGCCCGACTAAACCACGCCGCTGACGTCATCAATGCGGTGACAACAGCCAGCGCAGAGAAAGAAGGGCGCTTTAAATAGCGCGTCGAAAGAAAGCCAATTTAACTTAAGGTAAGGGTTAGCTTTAGGGTTAGCTTTAGGGTTAGGTTTAGGGTTAGGGTTAGGGTTAGGGTTAGGTTAAGGGTTAGGTTTAGGGTTAGGTTAAGGGTTAGGTTTAGGGTTAGGTTTAGGGTTAGGTTAAGGGTTAGGTTTAGGGTTAGGTTTAGGATTAGGTTTAGGGTTAGGTTTAGGGTTAGGTTTAGGGTTAGGGGTTAAGTTTAGGTTTAGGGTTTACAGTGTGCTTCTTTCTCCGCGCTGTTGTCGCCTGGTTGATGATGTCAGCGACACGGTTTAGTCGGGCGCGGTTTTGTCGTTCGCCCTTTTGTCAGTGAACCGATAAATTGACATGGGAATTGAAGAACAAAGATGGATCAGAATATTATAAGATCTGGGATAAATTTTATCTATGGTTGGAACAAAAAAGGAAAGACCCCAAAAAAGCAATGACTAAGATTTATAGAGTGGAAATGTATAAGACAAGAACAAAGCAACATGGATGGAAATACGATATCCTTATATTTGCAAATACTGAATACACCAATTGTAAATAAGCATGGTGGTTATAATATTTAATTTTATATTCTAGAAAGTATGGCAACGACATTGCCAGGATGGTTACACTGTGTCCAATGTTTTAATGTGTGTTTAATAAAAAACTTTTTAATGAAAAAAAGTCTTTGTTAGCCAAGTCTTCAAAATAAGGATAAGGCCATTCCTCTTATTTTAATCTGAGAATAACAGATTAGTCCTACAGTAAAATCAGGAACTTTATAAACAAATCCTTCTAAGCCAACTTTCTTCAAGAAATGAGGATTCATCTCACCAATTATTTCCCACTTTGCACTGACAGAAGTAACACAGAGAAAAGCTGATGTTGCCTCTCACCAGGGGTGGGTTGCTGCTGGTTCACTTTGCGCGCACTTTCCGTATGTTCTGCTTGCTTTGCTCGCATGCTGGCTGTGCGTTGCTTGAGCATGTGCAGTTCAATGTAAATTGTTCTGCGCATGTGCAAGGACCATTAAAATCTAATAAACCCATTAAAAATCCTTGCCAGCAACGGCAGCAGGGACCGGGGAACTGGTTTAGGGGCATGGCCAGCCTGGGCCGCTACCGGTTTTGCGACCCAGGCCAAAATACCACTACCAGTTCGCCCAAACTGGTGCAAACCGGTAGGAACCCACCTCTGCCTATCACCCTTGGGAGCAAAAACTAGAGAAGATAACAGAGAACTGAATAAAATAAGGTCCCTGGGGAATTTAGAAAGAAAAGGATGTATCAGTGTTCCAAATATCATCCAGAATTAAATCAGAGTCCAAGGCAGAGCTTTCCTCAAAGTTCCAATTTAATAAGAGAGACATATTGGTACATCTGTGGGAAACCTGAATCTGAAAGCTTCCTGGGGTTTCCACCCAGTTGAAAGTTCAAGATCTTTCCCCCACACCCACAAGTCCATCACATGGTCCAATCTTCCACTGCCACGCTGGCATTTCCACCCATCTAGTTCCGGTCAGGTGCAGAGACAAAGGATGACCTTGACTTTCTAGAAGGAATGTTTTATTTTGACAACAAAACATTCTACAATTCTACTCCTTACTATTCCTCCCTCCCAATTCCCCCACTAATGAAACACCATAGTAAAATAAGAGAGAGTGTGGCAAGCCAAAGATCCTAAAAGGAATATGATTGCAGGGCTGACAGGATGTCTATTTGGAATTGTCCATATCTTTGCTTTCTGGTGTGTCCCAATTAGTATAAGAATGGTTGCAGGAATTGGGTATGTCTAGTTTAATGAAAAGAAGGACAAGAGGTGATATGATAATGGTCTTCCAATATCTCAGGGGCTGCCACAAAGAAGAGAGAGTCAAGCTGTTCTCCAAAGCACCTGAGAGCAGGACAAGAAGCAATGGGTGGAACCTAATCAAGGAGAGAAGCAACTTAGAACTGAGGAGAAAGTTCTTGACTGTTAGAACAATTAATCAGTGGAACAACTTGCCTCCAGAAGTTGTAGGTGCTCCAACACTGGAGGTTTTGAAGAAGAAATTGGACAACCGTTTGTCTGAAATGGTAAAGGGTCTCCTGCTTGAGCAGGAGGTTGGATTAGAAGACCTCCAAGGTCTCTTTTCAACTCTGTTATTCTGTTCTGTTCAATAAAGTGAAGACGTCTGTTTGATTCACATTCAATACATACCATGAGCTCACACTTCCTGGATATGATGGGTGATCTTGACTTTTTGCCCTGAAATGTTGGGATACTATTTTCCAAGAGTCTTTGAAGCATGTAAAACTATGGAAAGTGATGACAAACACACCCACGCGTTGAGGGAAATCACCTTCGAAAAGCTCATATATTAGAGAAAGAGAAACCACAGATGGGTTTACGTTGGGTATAAAAACGGCACATGGATGTGAACAAAAAAATGGCACGTGGATATCTATGCAAGCTTTAAAAAATGGAATTTGCAAACTGGTGCAGATCTGGAATGGAACAAATGAGAGTTGGCGTAGGAAGCAGAAGAGTTTCATTCATTCTGGTTATCAGTCAGGACAAAACAAACCCCACCTACACAGGAAATTTCTCAACATGTGGTATACGCAAAGGTTTCACGTTATTTTTTTTTAGATCAGGAGGTATGTCTACCCTAGTCTATAAAAAGCAGCGGACCGAAGTGGTAGACAGCTGAGTGGGAGATTTTTAGGCTCTAGAGATGACCAGTCTTGGCAACTTTAAGACATGCGAAGTTCAACTCCCAGAAATCCCCAGCCAGTGTGAGAGCTTTCGGATGGAAAAAAAACTGATTTCTTTCTAACCAAAATAGCAAGAGCAAGAGTACTTAGACTTATATACTGCTTCACGGTGCTTTACTGCCCTCTCTAAGCAGTTTACAGAGTCAGCTTATTGCCCCCAACAATCTGGGTCCTTGTTTTACTGACCTTGGAAGGATGGAAGGCCAAGTGAACCTTGAGCTGGTATGGATGGATGAGTGGATGGATGGATTGATAGGGAAGGGAAGGGAAGGAGGAAGGAAGGAAGGAAGGAAGGAAAATAGCTATAGCACTTAGTCTTATATACCCCTTTACAATACTTTCCAGCCCTTTCTAAGCGGTTTGCAGAGTCAGCCTATTGTCCCCCATCAATCTGGGTCCTCATTTTACCCACCTCGGAAGGATGGAAGGCTGAGTCAACCTTGAGCCTGGTGAGATTCAAACTGCTGAACTGCAGTCAGCCGGCAGTCAGCAGAAGTAGCCTGCAGTACTGCACTCTGACCACTGCACCTAAACCTTTTACTTTAAAGGAAATACAGTTAATTCTCAACTTACAACAGTTTATTTAGTGGCCATTCAAAGTGACTTATGTTAAAAGTGAACATGGGTATTGTAATAGATCCCTGAACTTTGTAATGAGAAGATGTGGCTTAGAGACCTAACAATGAGGAAGGAAAGAAAAAACTTGGGCTGTGAATGACTGTCACCGTGGGGGGGGGAGGGGAGGGGGGCTGTATGTTTAAAATTGTATTTGTATCTGTATGTTTTACGCTTAAAAAAATGTATAACTAATGAATGCCGATACAAAAGGCTGTATATTTACTTTATATTATTATGTATGTTTTGTCTTTTCTTATGTTGTTGTATTTTTCTTTCTGTTTTTAAAGGTAATAATGTTTAATAAAAACTTTTTTTAAAAAAAGTGACTTATGATACTTATTTTTTACATTTATGACCATCACAGCATCCCCATGATCACCTGCTCACAATTCATACACTCGGCAACTGACTCATGTTTATGACGGTTGCGGTGTCCCAGGGTCATGTGATCCCCTTTTGCGACCTTCTGACAGGCAACATCAATGGGGAAGCCAGCTTAACAACTGTGGCAAGAAAGGTCGCAAAATGGGGGGGAACTCACTTAACAAGGGTTTCTCTTAGCAGCAGAAATTTTAGGTTCAACTGTGGTCGTACGTTGAGGACTACCTATATTCCAAGTTTTTATTTTAAGTTTCTCTATTCCTCTTCCTTATAGTAATAGCAGTAGAACTGAGACATATATTGCTTCACAATGCTTTGCAGTCCTCTCTAGGTAATTTACAGAGTCAGTATATTGTCCCCAACCATCTGGGTCCTCATTTTACCAACCTCAAAAAGATGGAAGGCTGAGTCAATCTTGAGCCTGGTGAGATTCAAACTGCCAAATTGCAGGCAGCCGGCAGGCAGCACTGCAGAACTGCACTCTAACCACTATGCCACCCCTGCTCTTTGTGATATAGCAGTAGCAATAGCGCTTAACAATCTGGGTCCTCATTTTACTTCATTTCCTCCAACAATCTGGGTCCTTATTTTACCATCCTTGGAAGGATGGAAGGCTGAGTCAACCTTGAGTCTAGTGAGATTCGAACTGGCAAGCAGCTGGTAGTTAGCAGAAGTAGCCTGCAGTACTGCACTCTAACTGCAGTAGAAGCTTATGGCCAAATATATTTGGGCTTGACATGCTTTGAAAATGAATCCAAAGAAATGCTTCTGACTTTGCAAACACCTTCCTGCTCTTCATTAAAGCAGCCACTCTTCTTTAAAAGCTTGGTGTGAGCTTGAGAACAGAGGTGGCTGCTTTAAAAAGTCCAACCACTGAAGTTAACCTGACACTGAAAAGAGATTTTAACAATCAGCTAATCAACAACAAGAACAACAATAACTCTCAAACAACAACACACCGGGCCATTCCAAGTTATTTTAGGGCAGTTGAGGATCCTTTTGATTGGGAAGACAGGGTATTCTTCTAGCTCTAGTAAGCAAACAGAAAGCCGACCCAACAACGCACACATGCACAGCTCCATTTTACCAGAAAGAATCTTTCTTGACAGTCCAGCTTGGAATAAGAGATAAAAATAGCAAATCCAGCAACATAAACTCTCTGTACGTCTCAATCAGTGCTAAAAAAACCCAACAACCCTGGCTTGTGCAAAGTTCAAGCTGCAAATTTAACAAGACAGCAACATTACCTTTAAAAACTAAGAAGAGACAAAGAGCTTTTTGGACTGCAGTCAGGTTTAATTAGATCCCCCAGAACAGGGGGGGGGGAGGAGTGGCCCAATAAGATGCCAAGAGGAGAAGAGCTGAAATGTGTTAGTAGAGATATCCAATTCCAGTTCCAAGCTGGGAGAAAGACACTGGAAAGATGGAGGCTGATTAGAAATATGGTGTAATGATGAAGCAGAACCACCAAACACGTTTGATTCTGGGTGGAGTTGAGAGAGTATTAGTTTCTTTTGAGTGGAACACAATGGACTCCCCAGAGTTGGAGCTTCTTCAGAGTCAGCCGAAGAAAACGCAGATCAGGCGGTCTGTTCAAACAACAGCCAAGTCACCCCCCCTCCCTGATGCTTAATGAAAGGCTCTGAAGAGGGTGATCAGGGAAGCAGAGGAGATTAGAAAAGCAGAAGGGAGAAAAATGCCTAAAAATAGGAATCAATCAGTCACATTCTTCTCCTTCTCCCTCCCTGTCCTCTGAGCAGCATATGGATTTGCATTGTTCAGAATCAGATAATTAGACTGTTTAAGGGGGAAGGATCCGAGCCAGTTCATTCAGAAATGAGCAGTTGGCTTTGGATTTTGCTTCGGAGGCTGCAACTCGTGCAAAATGAATACAAGTGCAGAGAACAGCAGAAGAGCCAAAAGTTAGCAAAGAGAGTTCAGATCTTTGCAATCTGGGCCTTAGCTTCTCTTTCTGCTGTTGACAGTTAAACGGTGTTTGAAGAAATATCTATTTTGGTTTACTTCCAAGCTGTGATAAAGACACTGGAAACACGGAAGCTGATTGGAAAGAGGGTTTAATGGTGAACGGAACCACCAAGCACATGGTTCTGATACAGCTGTCTACATGGAGTTGAGAGTGGTTTTTTTTAATACTTTCTCTTGGGCTTTGAACTTGAGCCTCCTGTTCTTGTGCAAGAGCATGTATTCTATTGGCTGTTGTAGCGGGTCATAGCTAACCTTTTGGTTGTCTGAGTTAAGTTTGGAGGGTGTGGTGCAACTGAGATGATGCAATGTAGTGAGATTGTGTTCTGAAAGGGTATTGGGCAATTCCTATGATGGCTGAGGGCTAATCCTACCTTAGTTCAGAGCCAACCCTTGCTGCAGGCAGTAATGGATGATCAAATTTGCATTTCTAAAGCTGCCCCAGCTCAGTGTCTGAGGGTGGGAGGGGCAGGGAGCTGAGGCTCTGCATTTCTGTCTCCCTTAAGATTTTTATTTTTCTTCTGGGAGAAATATTTTATCCTGCCTTTTTAATATTTCTCAACATATTTCATTCTTCTAGGAGAGGGGTGGGTGATGTGGCTTGCCAGCAACCAGAGGAGCTGGCAGCAGATTTGGACAGCGAGGAGGTTGAGGAGGAACATGGGCCAGTCCTGGAGTCTGGGGAGGCTCTGATGAGGGATCTCTCCAAGCCAGATAAGGACTGTGACTGTAAATCCTCCCTTGAAAGACTTTGTTGGATGTTAATGAGCAGAATTCACAGTAAATTAATAAAAGGGATTTTTGTCGGGACCAAGAGTATGCTTCATGCTCTTGGGAAGCCTCGGTCAGAACAGTAGGTGCTAATTTTCTTCACTGGATTGCAGAAAAATGCATACTTTATAAGAAAGCTCTGGGCAGCTTCAACCCTTAGATAGATAGGCTTCATGGGAGCGTATAGAATGCACACCTTCAGATTTGTACAGGAAACAGGAAGAGGAGCATATGAAACTGTAAATGTGTGTTCTTAGTCTCAGTTAACCACAGCAAATGGTAAGTTGTTACCCAATGCCTGTAAGTCAAGATAGTGAGGCTGTGGTTAGCATTGCCCTGCCTCTTGAAACTCAAGTGGTCTACCATAATTGCCCCCCCCCCACCCGCCACTCTGAATTATGCAGGCATTTTAGCCTACGTAAAAGGAGACTAAAAACTACATTCACACTATTTGTCAAACTTAAATACCCCATTGGGTAAAAGCTCACTGAAACAGAAGATGTATAATCTAAAAATACTGGAAAGTATTTATTGGTGATTCAATGTTTGTTTGATTACAGAGGATTGGAGGTGACTTGATAGCAGTCTTCCAATATCTAAGGGGCTGCCATAAAGAAGAGGGAGTCAAACTATTCTCCAAAGCACCAGAGGGCAGGACAAGAAGCAATGGATGGAAACTAATCAAGGAGAGAAGCAACTTAGAACTAAGGAGGAATTTCTTGGCAGTGAAAACAATGAACCAGTGGAATGGCTTGCCTCCAGAAATTGGGAATGCTCCAACACTGAACGTTTTTAAGAAAACATTTGAAATGGTGAAGGATTTCCTGCATGAACAGGGAGGTGGTTTAGAACAGGGGTCTCCAACCTTTTGGACCTCAGGCACCACTAAATTCATAATTTTAAATCCCACAGACCACTAATATGATCTTCCTAATGACTGGTGGGCAGGCTAGGTGGTCGTGTGACTGGATGGGCATGGCTAGGTGGTCGTGTGACTGGATGGGCATGGCCAACTTGATGTCACTCATATCGAGGGGCACCTTCCTAGCCTCTACTCACCCCTCCCAACCATTCCTTGCCTGCCCACCTGGGCTCCTTAAGGCCCCAGCAGGAAGCAGTTGCTGGAACTAAGCAGCCACCACGAGAAAGAGTTGGCAAAACAGCTGGCTCAGTTCAAATTGGAGCTGACCGAAATGGAGGCTCAGCAGAAGCACCTCACTGAGGACTACGAGCATAGGCTTTCCAAGCAGAGGGAAGACCTGTGGGAGTGGAAGGCCAGGTACCGGTGCCTGGAGGCTCAGAGGGCTGAGGTGGTCATCCAGTTCCAGGCCATGCTGCAGTCCCAAAGGCCCTGTGGCTCATTGCCATCAGTGGTGCCTCCCTCCAGTCTTTGCATAAAGGCCCACACCAGGAGGCCCTCTGACCCCCACAAAAAAAACCCAAAGGGGGAAACTCTTTGCAGCAACACAAGTGTTCCCCTGATTTAGCGCAATATAAAAATGCAAAACCTTTTTCTGCAGAGCACTAAAATTTTCTCATGGACCACCAGTGGTCCACTGAGCACCAATTGGTGACCGCTGGCCTAGAAGACCTCTAAGGGCCCTTCCAAGTGTGTTATTCTGTTTTGTCTCTAGTTTTGCACTCTTACCTTTCTCATAACTAAGATACATTCCAGATAGCTACATAGAAATTGAATAAATGATAAAAAAAATTCTCCCCCCCTCCCTTTATGCAAAGGACACGATTTTCTCGTTAGGAATCAGAACTAATTGCTTGCAGTGGGCTTTTGAAATTTGACTAAAGCTCCCTTGTGCTTAAAGAAGTCTTTGATTGTCTAGGTTTCGGTGGAAATCGGAGCCTGATTATTTCTTGCTCGGTTTGAAATGGGATCCTTGATCTAAGCAACTTGTTGACTTGGGATTCGAGGTGACCAATTTCCAAGCTGCTTAAACAAATTGTATATTCAATGCTAACATACTCGGCCCATCCCAAACCACCTTTGCGATGAATTGCAGCCCATGTGAAACTGGAGCAAAAAGGCTCGTTTTGAGAAGAAACCACACAATGATTTCAAAATAAACAGAGTTTGGGGGGGGGGTTCTATGCAAGCTGGGTCTGCTCTGATAAATGACAAATTAGTCTGATTAGTCATCCCCAGGCATAAGCCACATAAAGAAAAATATTTTTTTTTTGAAAAAAAAATTATGAATATTATAAGCAGCTGCTTTTCAAAGCGTGTGCCTCATTTGAAATCTTGAATGCTTACCTAATTGTACACTTTGCTGCACAAGATGCTCTTTTCAGTTTGTCAGAAAGCAGCTTAAAATGAAAGGCAAAGCGCTCCCCAAAAGGACGGAAACTGCCAACTCTTCCATTCAAAGCATTTAGAGTTCAGGCTAATTATTCCCGCGTTCACACCGTGAAGAATAGGGCCAAAGGAAGAGAGAATTCTTAACGGGGCTGGCAAGTGGCAACAATAAAGCACAGAACTTGCTTACATTGTTTGCAGCAACATCTGCCGAAGCATCTGCATTATGTAGAAATGCTACAAAGAAGCAACTCCAAAGAGCTCAGTGTTGTGGTCTGGCGGCAGCCTGCAGAGCTGGCAGCAGAGTCGGGCGGTGAGGAGGTTGGGGAGGAACATGGGCCACTCCTGGAGTCTGGGGAAGGCTCGAACGAGGGCTCTGGGTCAGAGGCAGAGAGGGGGCCGGGGCCAGGGCCACCTGGGAGTTATGTGCTGCCTCCGGAGCCTCTGGAGTTTGACATCAGTGAGGCAGAAGAATAGTGGGAGCCTCTTCTGAGTGTGCGCATGCGCAGAGCTGCCAGAAGGCAGGAGCAGTTAAGACAAAAGGGGCGACTCGGGAGTAAGACTTGGACATGATTGGCCCCTCATATAAGACATAAAAGAGGAACAAATGGACGTGAGCCTTTGCAGGAAGCAATTAGTTCGTCTAGTCGGTTCAAGCTCTGAGAACTCCTGTTTGATTCTTTGCTATGTTTGGCCTTGCAAAACTGATTGGCAATTAGGTCTCTGGCAGCGTTTCAAGGGAGATAAAGGTGGGTGCTTATCAACATTACCCTGGAAGACTGTTGCAACTCAAGCAGACATCTGTCGGAATCTTCACAGAATGTCTGTGAATCATTATGGGCTGTGAATGACCATAATTCACAGCCGTTTAAATAAAAGAGGGTTTGGAGGGACAAAGATTGTGATCTGTCCTTTCTCAGGAAGCCTAGGTCAGAACACTCAGGGAGAAAGCAACAACAACAACAACATCAAAATATCGACATCATTTGAAGAAAAGCTGGTTCCACACTGGGCAGCAATCAAAGTGGGGTTTGGACTTCATCTTCTTGTGACTATGTAGAAATGTTAAACGTATGCTGTGCTTGACTCCTTTCCCGGGTCTGCCAATCCCTCTCCTACAAGTTTCAGTATAGGTCACAGGTGTGAAACTCGCAGGGTCACATTGTCATTACATGATGTTTTGTGACATTTTTCCTCTTCGTGGAGGTGGGGTGGGCGTGGCCTGTGCGTGACGCATTTGTTTCGCGGGCTGCCAGTTTGACACTCCCAGTATAGGTGGAAGAGCTTAAGCGGTCTTTAATTCTATTGCTTGGGGTTTCACAGATAGATCAAGGATGGTCCAGTATAGTGCGTGGTGGGGGTGACAAAATCTGTGTGAGAAGCCAGGCCTCCCATGTCATTCTTGCCACTCACGTCACTCACATACATCTCTGACTTTCTGTGAACCCCAAACAATAGAATAAAAGATCACTTAAGCTATTCTACTCCTACTGAACCTGTAGGAGAGAGAAAGGCAGAGCTGGGGGAGAAGTCAAGCAGGGCATAAGTTTAGCATCCCTACATATAACAGCACTGAAAAAAGTGACTTAGGATTGCTTTTCACAGTTACAACCTTTGCAGCATCCCCATGTGTTGTGGCCCAGCAGGAGCCGTTGGAGCTGCCACCAGACTCCAACAGCGAGGGGCCCTCTGAGTCGGCTCTGGAAGATGTGGAGGACCCTGGACAGGGTTCTGACTCCGAGCGGGGCGCAGAGAGGCTGGTTGGCCACCAGAAGGTGCCTAAAGCCTGGAGCAGCGGTGAGAGCCAAAGGGAGCGTGCTCCCGAAGTCAAGCCTTGGACCAGTGGGGAGGAGACAAAGGAGTGTGATCCTGATGTCATGCATTGGAGCAGTGTGGAGGAGACAAGGGAGTTGGTCCTGGATGCCCAGCAACGGAGGGCTAATAGGCGTAAAGAACAGTTACGCAGTTACAGGAGATAATGGAACTCAGCTGGTGGTACTTAGGCTCCTCTCAAGACTATAAAAGGAATGGCTTTCCACAAGCTCGTCGCAGGAATCAACGTATTTACTAGAGCTGGAGAAGCTATCGTGGCTCTCTTGGCAGGCTGGATTGCTGCCAAGGTTAGTCTGTGCTGGATTGCTGCCAAGGTCTGGTCTGTGTGTTAATAAATCCTTGAAGTATCTTTGTCTCAGCGTGCTTTGGTGTATGAAGGAGGGGGTGTCAGAACACCCATGATTGTGTGATCAAAATTCAGGTGCTTGACAACTGTTTCATATTTATGACCGTTGCTGTGTCCCAAGGTCATGTGATCACTTTTGGTGACCATTTAACAAGCAAAGTCAATGGAGAAGCCAGATTCACTTAACGACTGGGTTACTAAGTTATCCACTGTAGTAATTCACTCCATGACTGTGGCAAGGAAGATCGTAAAAAGGGGCAAAACTCACTTAACAAATGTCTCACTTAACAACAGAAATTTTGGGCTCAGTTGTGGTTGTAAGTATGTACTTTTGAAAAGAATTATGCTTTTTCAAAATTAGCAAGAGCTATATTCGAGAGAATTTACATTAGAGGAATTTGAATTAAAAAAAAAACTACATGGAAGAAATATTCACGTTAAAGGAGAAAAGCTGGATGATTTTCTACCTGAGAAATTTTCTTCAGCAAACTACTGTATATTAAACAGCTCCACAACATAATGGAAGACACATCAGTCCTTTGAACTTTAGAACTGTAAATAATACACACACACACACGCACACACACGCACACACACAATTTTACCAGATAGGAATATTGACTTATTAATGTACACAGTAAAAAAAGAAAGAAACTGAGGTTATGTTGATTCACACATCTCTAATAAACCGTAGTCTAACAATTATTTTTTTGCTAAGAAATAAATCTGTTCTCACAATGTTTTGTAGTTTGAGTGATGAGTGTCAAATCACTGGGAAAACTGACAAGCAGAAGACAGTGTGTCTTAGAATGGCCTTGAATTTGATTCAGTGTGTTATTAATGCTTGACAAAATCCATCCAACTTGGGCTTTCTGATATCAAAGTTATTGCAGATTTGAAATGGTTGCTCCCTATCTTGCTTTTCTCCTTGGTGACCAGGCTGCGTGCACACATTTTCAAAGGCTGCCCTTCCAGGGTTGGAGAATTGGAAAATTATACACCCATGCTTTCCCGAAAATAAGACCTGGTTTTATTTTCTTTTGGTCCTCAAAATAACGGAGGAAAAATGGATCAAAACTTATGCGAGTACCAAATTACATCACATTTTAAACAAGAATGTTGAAATCTTGTGAAAAATAAGAAGTGACCATTTTAAATAGTTGTGGTGCCTATTCCATCACAAAAGATTGCACGTTGGTACCCGGGATCTGAAAAGATGGCTGGCCTCTTATTATTTAAACAAGATCTTACTTTATTTCTTCACTGTTTTTACCTAGGACTAAGAATACCAAATTGTTTCTTCGCAGAACCGAATCTCTAGGCCAGGGGTGTCAAACTTGATTTCATTGAAGGCCGCATCTGTCAGTGAAAACGGGCTCCTGAGCTCTGTTTTCGGGCTGCAATAGCCTCCTGCAACCAGGGGTGGGTTCCTGCCAGTTCTAACCTCTTCTATAGAAGAGGTTCCACAAATCTACAGTGCCGTTTAAAACCGGTTCCAGCTCCCTCCCTCTGCCCATCCGGACATCATTAAGATGAAGAGTGAGAGGAGGAATTGTGGGAGTTGAAGTGTGCAAGTCTTAAAGCTGTCAAGTTTGAACACCCCTGGGTTTTTTTTTCTAAAAGGTTGGGGTGCAAGGGTCTTGTAACTTGACAGCTTTAAGACTTGCACACTTCAATGCCAGAGTTCCTGAGCCAACATGACTAGAGGAGGAATTCTGGGAATTGAAGTCCACAAGTCTTAAGGCTGTCAAGTTTGAACACCCCTGGGTTTTTTTTCTAAAGAGTTAAGGGTACAAGGGTCTTGTAACTTGACAGCTTTAAGACTTGCATGATTCAAGTGCCAGAGTTTCTGAGCCAACATTTTGCTTGCCAAGCAAGAACGTTGTTAAGTGAGCTTCACCATGTTTTACAAGTTGGCCACGGCCACCCAGTCACATGACTGCCAAGCCACTCCCACCCGGTCACATGGCTGGCAAGCCACTCCCACCCAGTCACATGACCAGCAAGCCACTCCCACCCAGTCACATGGCCAGCAAGCCACTCCCACAAAGCAGGCCACACCCACAGAAGAGGTTCTAAAATTTTTGAAACCCACCGCTGCCTGCAACCCTTTGCCGAGTTTCGTTTTCACTGGCAGAGGCACCGTGGGCTGGTCCTCCACTGTTTCCAGGGCAGCCCCGCAGGCCAGATCTGAGTTTGATATCCCTTCTCTAGGCCAGGGGTTGGCAACCTTAAACATTCAAAGAGCCACAAAGGTCCTAACCAGAAGCCCCCCATTCAATTCTGGAGCCCACCTGAAATCCGGTTCCCTTACCATAGAGTCTCCCCCTAGCAAGGCTTCCTTTTTCCTCTGCCGACCGGAAGTCCGGTTCCCCTACCATAGAGTTTCCTCCTAGTGTGGCGTCCTTTTTCATTTATCTGTCCTAACCGAAAGCCCTATCAATTGTGCAGCTGACTGGAAAACCCGCCCCTTGCCATAGAGTCTCCCCCTGGTGCACCCTGCTTCTCCCCCTTAACCGGAAGCTCCTCTCAAAATTGTGGTGCCGACTGGGGATAGGGAGCAGCAGCAGAGGGATGAAAGAGCCAAAGCTGTGGGTTGCTGACCCCTGCTCTAGGCCCCTCACCATCATTATTCTGTTTATGCCATATTTCTAGATCCATCTCTGATCCCTAGTTTGACAATTATGGACAAGTTGAGCATTCTTTTAAAATGTCACTGCACATACAGCTGCCTTGAAAGTGGAGCAGAATTGCCAGACTGACTCATTCATTCAAAAACCCAGAGATAACCATGCAACGGGCCATAGCAGTTAAATTATTTCTCTAATGAAAGCAGGGCTTACCTTTCTCATAGCTGTACCTCCTTGGCGCTCAGCAGCCGAGCTGACATACCTGCAAAGAGATCACGGGAGAAAAGATTTCAAAAAACACAAACGGAATGAATAATAAATGCCATTTATACTGGTTACAGTGACGGGTTGCAGAAATACCTTCTGGCTCTATGAACTATGCTGCCTGGCATGTCTCTCATTGCTCATGTACATTCTAGCCCAAAAGGATCAATAAATAAAAAAAAAAAGTTCAGAATCATTTGGCATTTTGGCAAAAACTGGACAAACCACGGAAGCCATTCAGTTATTTGAAAAGGCGGGTTGTTGAGAAGTGGATTTTTTGAAGTCTTTAGGATTCTACTGTATTTTCCCCAAAATAAGACTGGGTCATATTAATTTTTGCTCCAAAAGATGTATTAGGGGGTATTTTCTGGTTAGGTCTTATTTTCGGGAAAATATGGCACTAAATGCATCCATCTGACTGACAATGTTAATGGGGGGCTTATTTTTGGGGGGCAGGGCTTATATTATGAGCATCCTGAAAAATCATGCTAGGACTTATTTTCTGGTTAGGTCTTATTTTCAGGGAAACACGGTAATTTGGAAAGGAACACATAAGTACTGGACTGGTGGTGGGAATTGAGCTCCAGAAATTGAGGCTATAACATATGAGTAATGGTCGCAGGAAATGGATATAGCTAACTTAATGAGAAGAAGGTCTAGGGGTGAGGTGATAGCAGTCTTCCAATATTTGAGGGGCTGCCACAAGTAAGAGGGGTTCAGTCTATTCTCCAGAGCACCTGAGGACAGGACAAGAAGTTAGGGATGGAAGTTTATCAAAGAGAGAACCAATCTAGAATTAAGGAGAAATTTCCTGATGGTGAGAACAATTAACCAGTGGTATGGCTTGACTCCAGAAGTTGTGAATGTTCCAACCCTGGAAGTTTTTAAGAAGAGATTGGACAACCATTTGTCTGAAGTGGTGTAGGATCTCCTGCTTGAGCAAGGATTGGATCAGAAGACATCCAAGGTCCCCCTACCAACTCTGTTATTTAATATTTGAGGGGCTGCCATAGAGAAGAGGGGGGGGTCAAGCTATTTTCCGAAGCACCTGAAGGCCAGACAAGGAATAATGGATGGAAACTGACCAAGGAGATTCAACCTAGAAATAAGGAGAACATTTCTGACAGTGAGAACAATCAACCCATGGAACAGAAGTTGCCTTTGGAAGTTGTGGGAGCTTCATCACTGGAGGCTTTCAAGAGACTGGACTGCCATTTCTCAGAAATGGTGTAGGGTCTCCTGCTTGAGCAGGGGTTGGACTAGATGACCTATGTCCCTTCCAATTCTGTTAATCTGTCTGTTAAAGTTAAGTTGTGGATACTCCATCACTGGAGACTTTTAAGAAGAGAGTGGATAACTATGTATGGAGGTTTTTAAGAAGAGACTGGACAGCCTCTTGTCTCAAATTGTACGGGGTCTCCTGCTTCAGCAGAGGATTGGCCTGGAAGAACTTCAAGGTCCCTTCCAATAATGTTACTCTCTTTATATCACCCTCTCACCTCAATATCTTTAGGCTTCAGACTGGCCACTTAACAGTTCTGCTGATTTGAGATCCAGATTGAGTTTATGGGTTGTCAAAACTCAAAGCTGGTCTCCATGAATGCAGCTGTGGGAGATGGGACTGGAAATGGGGAGAGGCAGAACTGTCAGAGTTCATGGCAAATCCATGACGTACCCTAGAAGAACCAAGTTCTACATCTCATATCAAACCTTTGGTCTGTCTAGCTTAGTTGAGTGCAAGTCCATAGGGCTTCAGGGGATGTCTCTATTTCTGAACAGGCAAAAGTGGAAACTGAAGCCCGAATCATGGGCCACAGTCCCTCTTTCTCAGCCCAGTTCACCTCATGGGATTGTTTGTTGTGGGGGAAATAGGAGGAGAAAGGAGTATTAGGTATGTTCAACAACACCTTGTGTTGTCTATAAAAATAATAAAGGCAGGATAAAAATAAATAAGCAAATAAATAGTTCTCAATTCTAACACTGCTTTGTTGAGTGTGAATAGAATAGAATAACAGAGTTGGAAGGGACCTTGGAGGTCTTCTAGTCCAACCCCTTGCTTGGGCAGGAAACCCTATACCGTTTCAGACAAATGGCCATCCAACATATTTTTAAAGACTCCCAGTGTTGGGGCATTCACAACTTCTGGAGGCAAGTTGTTCCACTGATTCATTGTTCTCGCTGTCAGGATATTTCTCCTTAGTTCTAAGTTGCTTCTCTCCTTGATTAGTCTCCACCCATTGCTTCTTGTCCTACCCTGTAAAACATGAAGACCTTTAGAGCCTCTGTTTGTTCATCTTTTTATTTCCTGTTGTGGTCAACCAAACACTACAGATATAGGCAATAGCACTTTCCCAACATTGTGACTTAATAATGGGAGTCCAGAGCAAGCTGTTGAAATCTTAGGTTCATATGCACCCACTGTGATTATCTTCTGATTGCCTTCCTCTCTCAGCATTTCCAGGCCCTCTTTAAAGTTGCCCAAGCTGTCTACCACTACCTTATCTGTTCTAGAAATATGCATTGTGTCTGGATTGCCTACAAATCAATTTCTGGATTCTATTTATAACATGAATCGTTCTGGAACCCTCCATCAGATTTTCTTGAACTTGCTTTTCTTCTTCTTCTTCAAAACGAGAAGGATATTCTTTGAGGCGCCCAATTATTTAAGAAAGTTCTTTATTTTTGATTTTCGACGATTCCAGGAACGCTTAAAGTGTGTTGAAATTCCGAGGCCAGGATGAATTTTACTTCATATACATATCTAAGTCTATGTCTCTGTCGTTATCTACAACACTGAAAATTAATGATTTTGCTGTCAAATTTTGGCAGACTAATCATGAATAAAGGAGCCACAAAGCATGAACTTTGTCCACCTGTATCTCTGAAAGCTGCTGAGATTTTTCATACCCTCCAGGTTTGGTGCGGTGGGTTTCTCCTGATTCTAAGCGTTGCTCTAACTAATCTGAAACTTGTCAGTTCCAATGCTTCTCCTCATTTTTTATGATCAGTGCCCATCTGGACAAAATCCTGCTGAGACAAAGGTTGATTCTGTGCTGTGAAACCAGAATACAGAACTGAATTCTTGCAAGAGAATCACGGGGCTGTTTTGTTTTCTGAAACGAGAAATCCCTGTTTAGATTGTCAGTTGACCTAATCAACCATAACTATAGAACGTGTCCACAAATAATTGCAGACATCATGCTTTTCCCACATGGGGAGCAGGTCAGCATATGGAAACTACCGGTCTTAAACAAATGAGGGGAACTGCACTGGGCTGATATTATGTGATAATCTAGGTAAAAACAGAACTGGGTATTTTGTGGTTGAGTCTTAGCAAAAACTCAGCTGTTTTCTTATCATATGGTATGAAGGAGACCGTCTTGGTATCGATGGAGATTTTCAAGCATTCAGGTCATGGTTGTCCCAAAGTTGATTTTTCCAAAAGGCAGCTGGACGTCCTTCCTTCCTTCTTTCCTTCCTTCTTTCTTTCCTTCTTTCCTTCTCTTTCTTTCTTTATTTCCTTCTTTCTTTCCTTCTCTTTCTTTCCTCTTTTCTATCTTTCCTTCCTTCTCTTTCTTTCCTCCCACCCTTCCTTCTTTCTTTCCCTTTCCCTTTCCTTCCTTCCTTCCTTCCTTCCTTCCTTCCTTCCTTCTTTCTTTCTTTCCTTCCTTCTTTCTTTCTTTCTTTCTTTCCTTCTTTCTCTTTCTTTCTCTTTCTATCTCTCTCCTCCCTCTCTCCCCCTCTCCCTCCCTTTTCTGACAGTTAGAATAATCAATCAGTGTAACAATTGGCCTCCAGAGGTTGTGGGAGCCCCAGCACTGGAGGTTTTAAAGAAAAGATTGGACAACTATTTGTGTGAAATGATCTAGCATCTCCTGTTTGAGCAGTTGGTTGGACTAGAAGATCTCCAAGGTCCCTTCCATCTCTGTTATCCTGTTAGCAATGTTTGTGAGCAGAAAGACGATGGAGTTTTATAAAACATGATAGGGTCAGAGTGGATGTAGTTAAGTTTTTGTAATGCTGTTACTCAAGGTTATCTCCTGAAACTGTGTGATAAGAGGTAAAATAACATCTTGCCCAGCCCAGTGAGAGGATTCCCTCTAAGTTCCCAGCGCACATGAACTTAATACTCTGCCATTCAGCTTCTGCGCTCTTCATTTCACAGCACCTGCAGGGATCCAGGCATCTGACGTAAACAGCATTTAGGTAGCCATTTCAGAACATGTATCAAATCTGGAAAGCTGCTGGACTTTGACTTATCATTTCAGCACAGGGCACAGCTGCACGCCGAGCCAGAAGGACCCACAGCTCATTCCTCTTTTCCTCTCTCTGGGTTTTTTTTTTTTTTTTTGCGGGCATTATTGGCCTAAGCAGCAGGAGAGCCAGCTCGCTGCTGATTTGGCTACAGCCAGGCATTCCTTCAGGGTCAGCGGTTTGAGACGTCGGTGGGAGAAAACCTCAGCTGTGACTGAAAGGTCTTTCGCGACTTGCTGCGGCTTTTGGACTGAGCCCTGCTGAGCAAAAAGGCCAAAGAAGCAGCACATTTCCTAGCTGAACAAAAGAGGAAGCGATCGCGGTTCGCATCGAGCCGATTTAGAAACGCACGCTGGTCTGCCGATTCAAGAAATAAAGATAGGGGTTTTTTTTTCAACCCCAAAGGGAGAACGCTTGAAAGAAGGCAGCAGCATGACACGGCCGGTGTGGCAAAAGTGCTCCAGGTGGCCTCTGGGGATGGACTTTGCCATACTTGAAACATAGTTTGCAACAGGGGCGAATAGCTGAACTTGAAGCATAGTTTCTGTAGTGCAAAAACTACACCGACTATTTATATATTAAATCTGCTTTTTTTCCAAATGTACTGCTAATAGTTTGCTGTAAGCCTTAACTTTCGAGAAAAGCCTCTCTTTCAGAAAGCAGGACTGACGAGAGAGCATTCGATACATTACCGATAACAGTTTAATTTTTAGAAGACGGGTGCGCTCCTGCTACCGAACTGGTAGTAAAGAGAATAGCATACCATTACAGGTGTGGAGCATTCTTGGAACTGTTGAAAGGACCTTTGTTGGAGATAGATGATGTATCCCTCCCCCCTCTGTTGCGATAGGGCTGTTCAGTTTTGACATAGATGGCCTCTGTGACAGGGGTGGGTTTCTCACCCCGTTCCAACTGGTTCGGTTGGAACGGGGCTGGCGGCGTCCTCGTGCACGCGCGCAGTGCACGCATGCATACTAGTGTCTGTGCGATGCTCCAGCTGCTCCTGGAGGATCGCACAGGCGGTGTATGCGTCCTGCACATGCGTAGAAGCGCAGAACTCGTCAAAACCGGGTAAGAAACCCAGACGGGCGGGTGGACCCTTCGGCGTTCCCGGAAGTTACTTACTTCTGGGTTCGCCGATCAACCGGTTCGCGGGGACCGCCGCGAACCGCCTGAAACCCACCCCTGCTCTGTGACCCCCTTTCAATCCAGAGGTCCTCTCTGCCCAAAATGTGGACTTTGATGTCTTCAAAAGTGTGGCCTTTGTCTTTTAAATGCAGATGGACTGCTCAGTCTAGCCCTGATGTGTTTGTTATGACTGTTCTGGCCCTTACTGTAAGCCAAGGTATAAATTGGATTGCAAGCAATTGATAGAATTGTGGGATTAGAAGCAATGGATGGGCTTGTAACATCCATCGCTCCCCACATCATAGCTGAGAGCGAGATGTTGAGCCAACTTGTATATACCATAAATTGGTCCCTTTCACAGCTTTTCCCCCCCCAGTAGCGTCAACCCATCCATTTGCAGGCAGACAGGTGCAATCAATATTCTTTGGCACTTCTCCACCAGCCTCAGAGCTGCGTGCCATTATAATTAGCCACACAAATGTGGAGCCACACGCTGCTATGGGAATTTATCCGTAATTGCACTGCAGGGTAACCGCTCATCACAGATCTCCACACCGTGGTTGGCGTTCCCAGCAGATATGTCTACAGTGTAGAACTTCAACAAAACAGATGTCCCATCAGAGGGGGGACGCAGCTGGGAAGAAGGTTCTTCCAAGCAGGAATTGACTCTGAGCCAGCTCTTCCTTTGGCCAAAGACGGTGAAGGTCAGAGTGATCCCACCACGACAAGGGAAAGATAACGAATGGAGTAGGAAGAACTGGGCAATTATATCTAGGCTGCTGTTTGGTCGGTGACGGTACCAGAGGTAGTATTCTGCCAGTTCGCACCGGTTTGGGCAAACCGGTAGGGGTGGCAGTGTGAGGCTCCGTCCACCCACCCAGACATCATCACGGACCTTCTGTGCCTGTGCAGAGGTCAAAGTATTGGATGAAAGTATTAGACCAGGGGTGTCAAACTTGATTTCATCGTGCTTGCTGCATCCACAAGCACAACTGCAGGATTGTGCTTGACCTCAGAGGGCCGGGGTAGGCAATAGCAATAGCAATAGCAATAGCAGTAGACTTATATACCGCTTCATAGGGCTTTCAGCCCTCTCTAAGCGGTTTACAGAGAGTCAGCATATTGCCCCCAACAATCTGGGTCCTCATTTTACCCACCTCGGAAGGATGGAAGGCTGAGTCAACCCTGAGCCGGTGAGATTTGAACCGCTGAACTGCTGATCTAGCAGTAGCCTGCAGTGCTGCATTTAACCACTGCGCCACCTTGGCTCAGGCATGGGCAGTATGACGTCACTGGTGTCAGGGGGCGCCTGTGGCGGCCCGAGTGCTCTGCCAGCAAAAACAGGCTCCCGAGCTCAGTTTTCGGCTGTGATGGCATCCTGCAAACCTCTGGCAGCAAAAACAGAACTCAAGGGGGCCACGCATTGCCCTTGCGAGCTCCATTTTCAGCTGGGACGGCGCCCTGCAACCCTCTGCCAGGAAACCAGAACTCAAGGGGAGCATGCATGGCCCTCCCCAAGCTCCATTTTTGTTGGCAGTGGTACTGCGGCCCCGGCTTTTGCTGTTTCTAGGGTGGCCCCGTGAGCCAGCTCTAAGCATCCTGTGGGCCGGCTCCGGCCCCTGGGCCTTGAGTTTGACACCCCCGTATTATACTCTCTACCTCTACTTATACTGCAATGGTTCAGTTGCATTAAAAAGAAGGCTCTTCAATGAAAGGCCAAACAAGGGGTGTTGCTGACAGCAAGAAACTCTCGGGAGGTGAGTGAGTTCTGTGCATCAGGTAGGTTGACAAGGTGTGCTTGCAAACCTAACCATGATCCGGCTGCTATGTTCAAAGTGGGCAACCGTTGCTCATTCATTGGAGCACCTAGCCGGTGACAATCCAACCCAGACTCCAGTCCTTTCAAATAAGTGCATCAAGGCCTCCGTAAAGGTAAACATTTCCATAATTACAACGCCTGGTTTCTTCTATTTGCACAATTCTAATTAGGGGTGGAAATGAAAGGATAAAACGACTTGTTTCATTTAAATAACACAGCGGGAGGCGGGGGGGGGGGGAGGCTCGGCCTCATTCATAATCCCAGGCTGAGGTTGTTTGTGCCTGCACAGCTCCTTGGGAAGATAATTTACAATTCCCATTAAAGAAATAACACGAGGCTGTATAGAAAGTCAAGAACAAGGCAGCCAGAAAACATTTGCCACCACTCAAGGGCAAGCAAAACTGACTGAAAGGGACACGCAGGTGCTTTGATCACCAAGATTATACTAAGATTGCAAGAAAATTGCTGCAGGAATGGTATTGTCCTTGGCTGCGGTGACTCAGAGGCTTGCAATAGCAGATTGAGATAGGTAGGAAAAGGGGAGACAAGCTGCTGTTTGCATCTAGGGGGATGGATGGGTGGGAGTTGAGCTCCAAGAACTGAAAAATGTATGTCTAGTTACTTCCTAGAAGTTTCTTTTGTTGTTCCTCACCTACAGACAGAATCCTTGCCAAGCTAAAGCAATTCTTTGCATCATGAAATATGTATTCTGGGAACTGTTAGGAAGGAGCTGTCTTCACCCTCCTTCTCATGCACAAACTGTCTAACTTCATTGTCTCTTGATTCTCTCCCTCTCTGGGAATCCAGATTGCATTCCACCACAGTGGATGGGCATTGAAAGACATCAAGAAGGAATACGATGATGAGAGATTTTTATTATTATCATTATTATTATGTGGTTAATCTTTGGTGAGATTCACAGCCTTTGGTTGGGCTGTTTGGTAGCTCAACAGCTCGAGTCCTAGCCAAGGACCTAGGAACTGTTAAGGTAATGTTGGAGGATATAAGTTGTTCCAAGTAGGGTGGTTTTTTTGTATTATTATTATTATTATTATTATTATTATTATTATTATGATGTCATAGAATTCTAGAGTTGGAAGGGACTTAAGAGGCAATGAAATTCAACCCTTTTGTTGTGGCCCACCAGCAGCCAGAGGAACTGGCAGCAGATTCGGACAGTGAGGAGGTTGGGGAAGAAGATGGGCCAGTCCTGGAGTCTGGGGAAGAGTCTGATGAGGGCTCTGTGTCAGAGGCAGAGAGGGGGCCAGAGCCATATTTCACATCAGCTACCTTCAGAGTCAGACATCAGTGAGGCAGAAGAACAGCTGGAGCCTGTTCCCGGTGTGCACATGTGCAGAGTTCCCAGAGGAAAGAAACAGCTAAAAAACAGGGGTCGACTTGGGAGTAAAGGCACAGCTGGACGATGAATGGCCCCACCCAGAGGAAATAAAAGAGGAACGATAGGGGAATGGAGTTTGCAGGAGACAATTCGTTCGCTTCATTGGTTCATGACTCTCCAAGGCTCCTTGCCAAGTTTTGCAGATATTGGCCTGGCAGTTCTCCAAGCCAGATAAGGTCTGTGACTGTAAATCCTTCCTTGAAAGACTTTGCTGGATGTGAATGAGCAGAATTCACAGCCAATTAATAAAAGGGGTTTTTATCGGGACCAGGAGTTTGCTTCAAGCTCTTGGGAAGCCTCAGTCAGAACACCCTTGGATATTGCAGGATTCACTACACTCTCCCCAATAGAAGACAATCCTAATTCTGTCTGAAAAACTCTAGTGAAGGAGAAGAAGTTCCCTACCTGTGGTCACTTATTCCAATGGTATACAAGTAGTGTTCAACTTATGACCATAATTGAGCCCAAAATTTCTGTTGTTAAGAGAGACATTTGATAAGTGAGTTTTGCCCCATTTCATGACCTTTCCTGCTCCAGATGTTATGTGAATCTCCATTGACTTTGCTTTCAGAAGGTCACAAAAGGGGACCTCATGACCCTGGGCCATGGCAACTGTCATAAATATGAACCCGTTGCCAAGGGTCCAGATTTTGATCCCATGACCAGGGAGACACTGCAATGGTTCACACAAGGTGATGAGATGACCTCTGGGACATAGCAACGGTCATAAGTATGAACTGGTTGCCAAGCATCTGAATTTTGATCACATGATCACGGGGATGCTATAAATGACATAACTGTGAAAAACGGTCATAAGTCACAGTTTTCAGTGCTGCTGTAACATTGGACAGTCATTAAATGAAATGTTGTTGCTTAGCCACAGATACTTTGGCCTCAATCATGGTCGTAAGAAAAGGACTATCTGTACCAGAGGTAGGTTCAAACCTATCCGGATCGGTTCGGCTGAATAGGTAGTAACCCAGTCGGACACGTGACTGTATGGGTTCTATCCTGGGAGCCACCATCTTTATTTTCTTTCTGCACATGCGCAGAACAATCTTCATTGAAAAAATGTAACCCCTCCCCTTTTTTACTGGTGTGCTCATGCACAGAAAATGCGCACGTGCACGAAAAATTTTTTGGGCACTGAACCAGTAGTAATGCTGGCACCCCTGACCTGTACTATGACTTCACCTTCCTGTGTGGGTTATGGGAAGGTTATGTGATTAGATAGTAGCTTATCTTGCCTCTTTTCTTTCCTACGGAAGCTAAATTCGGACTTAGCTATCCGATGGCCTTCACTTCTGTTCCCTTCTCTTCATTTTGCTTAACATTCTATCTGACAAAATGCCTGAAGAATTTCAGAAGGCTCGGCTGTTCCCTTGGAGAATTTAAGCCTGCCAAGAAACTCGATATAGCCATAAAAGCTAAAACTTGGCCTGACAAACTATCCATCATGGCCTGTTTCCCCCACTCTTTTCATCTTCTGACACTGAGAGTAAGAAGCAACATCCTGCCTACAGCATTCGATCCCAGATGTGTTCTGATCTAGGCTTGCAGGAAGCAAACTTCTGGTCCTGACAAAAGCCCCTTTTATTCATTTACTGTGGATTCTGCCAGCACATCCAGCAAAGTCATTTAAGGGAGGATTTATAGTCACAGACCTTATATGGCTTGGACAGCTACCATGCTGATATCTGCAAAACTTGGCAAGGAGCCTTAGAGAGCCATGAACCAAACAAGTGAACTAATTGTCTCCTGCAAACTCCACTCCCCTTTCGCTCCTTTTTTATTTCCTCTGGGAGGGGCCATTCATTGTCCACCTGTGGCCTTACTCCCAAGTCGACCCCTGTTCTTTAGCTGTTCCCTTCGTCTGGCAACTCTGCGCACGCACACACTGGGAACAGGCTCCAGCTGTTTGTCTGCCTCACTGATGTCTGACTCTGAAGGTAGCTGATAACTGGCATGCGGCTCTGTTCCCCTCTCTGCCTCCAACACAGAGCCTTCATCAGAGCCTTCCCCAGACTCCAGGACTGGCCCAGGTTTCTCCCCAACCTCCTCACTGTCCCAATCTGCTGCCAGCTCTGCTGGTCACTGGCGGGCCACAACAATGTGCTTTTCTTTCTGCATTAATGGTTTGAGGATTTTTGGATTGCATTTCATTTAAAAGGAATGACATGGCCGGGTTTTCTGAAGGACAAGACAACAGTCCAAACGCATCACCCTCAAATTTCATTTTTCCCATCTTGTCAAAATGGGAGGTGGGCTGTAAATGAAATATCACACAGGAATAAATAAACCAGATCCCTCTTGGCTCCCTGGGCATGTCGATGGGGAAATGGCGAAGCTACAGGGAAAGTCTTTGCCAATCTCGAAAAGATAAAGATTTCTTTTGCAACATATAGAAAGCTAGAATGAATCAAGTGTATCAATACAAGCAGGTGGAATTGGCTCTATAACCAATTTCGTTGTATTTATTTTGTACAATGACAATAAAAATTATACTTATACTTATTTCTTATTGTTCAGTGTTACATTTGATTTGATCTTATTTGTGCGGCTTCTGAACCTGAGAACTTGCACACACATTTCCTAATACAATTCTTGATGCAGTTGAGCATAACATACACAACATTGTACCATAGCAATAGCAATAGCATGTAGCCTTATTTACCACTAGTGGTAGAACAAGGTTTTTTGGGTTTTTTTTTGCCTAACGTTTCTATAAAATTGCTTCCATCATCTATGGAATAAACGATAGATTAGACTTCATTTTATTCAAGATGCTCAGGATTTACTGAGAGCAAGTTTTCGTTCCTACTAAAGGTGTTAAAGAAACATATTAAGCTGAAAGATTTATATGATTTGGTGTGAAACCAGAGTAATTCATTCCATTTTACAGATTAACAGAGTTGGAAGGAACCTTGTAGGTTATCTAGTCCAACCCCCCCTCCCAGCCAATAGGAGACCCTACATCATTTCTGACACATTGCAGTCCAATGTTCTTGAAAGCTTCCAGGGATGAAGTTGCCACAACTTCTGAAAGCAACTTCTGTTGTATTGGTTGATTGTTCTCACTGTCAGAAAATTTGTCCTTATTTCTAGGTTGAATCTCTCCTTGGTCAGTTTCCACCCATTATTCCTTGTCTGGCCTTCAGGTGCTTTGGAAAAAACAAAGGTAGACCTTTTCCTCTCTGTGGCAGCCCCTCAAATACTGGAATGTTGCTATCATGTCTCCCCTGGTTCTTCTCTTCACTAGACTAGCCGTGCCCAGTTCCTGCAACCATTCATCATATGTTTTAGCCTCCAGTCCCCTAATCATCTTGGTTGCTCTTCTCTGCACTCTTTTTAGAGTCTCAACATCATTTTTGTAGTGTGGTGACCAAAACCGGATGCAGTACTCTAGGTGTGGTCTTACTAAGGCTTTATAGAGTGGTATTAGTACCTCACTTGAACTTGATTGTATCCCTCTGTTAATGCAATTTAGGATTGCATTGGCTTTTTGGGCTGCAAAATAGCACTAGTACCACCAATAGCACTTAGACTTATATACCACTTCACAGTGCTTTACAGCCTTCTCTAAGCGGCTTACAGAGTCAGCATATGGCCCCCAACAATCTGGATTCTCATTTTACCAATGTCAGATGGATGGAAGGCTGAGTCAACCTTGAACCAGGATTGAACTGTTGACAGTGGAATGCAGAGTTTGCCTGCAATACTGCATTCTAGCCACTGTGCCACCACCGCTCACAACCTGCCATATCTTTTTATTTATTTATCTGGTAGTTAAATTTACATGCTTCCTATCTCGCTGTGGGGCTGCTCTAGGGAGCTTACAACAATAAAAGGGAAGAAATGAAAAGAATGTAAAGAGATTGGAAGTAAGACAATAGACCAATAAAATAAAGAGCGAAAGAGAACACAATGAGAAAAACCACTACATGACTACCAAAAAAGAAAGATAGATGGGTAGAGAGCAGAGAACAAGGGGGGAGTGGGGAGTCTGGCACCAATCCAGCAGCCCCTTCCAACAAATATATATTTAATATGTGAATTGACTAATTTACTATAATAGATGTTTATATCTATTGGTCATATACTGGGTAAACGGGCTGGTATATATTATATTATACTTTTCTTAATGGAGCCATTAAAAAAAACCACACACTTAAAATTAGCAAATTGTACAAAGGTGATGGGTAGCATTTTGGTTTGAGTGCTAATTCTGGAACTCTGCACTAGATGGGTTCCAGCTAAAATGTACATTGAACGATTTCGATCTCACAAAAGTCTCTGAAATATTTATTATCCCTAATGTAGCTCAAGCTTTTACAAGGCCAGTAGTTTTGTTCTTGCTAAGAAAAAAATATTACTGCTGAATGTTTCACTTGTCTTTAAGGATCAGTCCAAAGAATGAGGACACCAATAACTAAGACCAGGAGAATGTTTTGGTGCGGCCTGATTATTGTTAGCGTTCCACTTACTGGAATGGAGAACAAGCTAATGACGGCCACTGTTATTTTCTGATTCAAACATGGATATTTTTCCCATTTCAGAAAATGCTCCCTTACCACCCAGTGTTCAGACATACAGATGGTAAATAAATCCCTTCCACTCCGCTAGGGACACAAGGAGAGAAATGAGATACACGATGAGAGATACAACCACCCTCTAATGGCCACCTATATTTAGACACCTCTTAAAATGGTAAATGTCTTGTGTGGCCCAGAGGTGGGTTGCTCCTGGTTCAGGCCAGATTGGGGGAACCGGTAGTAGCGGCAGTGGGAGACTCCGCCTACCCACCCGGATGTTTCTACGTATGTGTCGAAGTGTTGCCTGAGAGCGTGAGAGCATGTGAGCGAACTGGTAGTAAACAATTTGGAACCCCACCACTGGTGTGGACCCACCAGAGTCTTAAATAGGCTATGCCTGTATTGCTGAATCATCCTCATTGCATCAGCTTACAATTTACAGTTTACAACCTTACATCAGCTGGCAGCTATTAAATCCTCATTACCTGACAATTTCAGCACATTTCTCCAAGTTTATGTCAAAAGCAAGAGAGCTTTGCATAAATGTCTATTGGGGATTCTCAGTCATCCAGGTCATGGTTGTTCCAAAGGGTAACTGGTCTGGTTTTTTTCTCCCTTAAAACATTTTGCTTCTCATCCAAGAAGCTTCTTCAGTTCTGAATCAGTACAGTTAGAACTAAAGAAGCTTCTTGGATGTGAAGTGAAACATCTTCAAGGAAGAAAATAAGAAAGTCCAAGTTGCCTTTTGAAAAATCACCTTCGGGACAGCTTTACATGAATTTTTCTGATCTTTGGAAAACTTTAGTTACAAATCCCAAATCAATTCTGAAAGAAGGTGAGGCATTACAAACTACTAACTTCTGATATATAAACTGATTATACATATGTATGTATGTATGTATGTATGTATGTATGTATGTATGTATGTATGTATAAATATATATATTTAAAGTCACAACCCCTGGTATGCCCCAATTATGGGAGGAAGCTAACTGCTTCCATTCTCTGTCAATCGGCTCGTCACAAGAGTCCATCACGACAGAAACCCAATATTTTTACTGTTGCCTTTGTTAGATTTGTGTTTTATTTGTGCTGATAAATAAATAAAGGGAGACTAGTATAGATCTATTTCAAGCTACTTAGCTCTCATCAGCTAGCCATACCCTTACTGGGATTCGATATTTATTTATCAGCACAAATAAAACACACACACACACACATATATATTACATAATAGAAATCATACAGTTTCTCTCTCTCTCTATGTATGTGCACATGCCTACATGTGTGTATAAAAGTTTTATGGAAAACTGATGGGCATTTCTGTGCATCAGGTTTTTCTCCCCTGACTATTGGGAAATAGTTAACCTGACCAAAATATTCAGATGAAAAAAAGAAATAAGATATAATAATATTTGTACGGAGCTCTATTTCAAGAATTTAAATTTATTTATTTACTAGATCTATAAGGTCATCTAACTCAAATAACTTCTCTCTTAAGGTTATAAAATAGAAAAAAACAAATAATAAACCAGAAAAAAATAGCCTAAAACAAATACTTTATATAAAAATTAAAATACAGTAAAAATATAAAATAACATCCTAATGCGGTAATAAAATCAACTGAAGTTGTTTGGATTGCCTGAATGAAATGCTCTAGCCAAGATTTTTAAAATATTATAAAAAAAATCCATGTAGACCTTGGATAAAAAAGTCAGTTAATCAACAATTGTTCCCACAGAGAACAAATCATGATTTACACCTGCCATAGATTTTAGTTGGTGCAAAAATTTCTATTCTAGTCATCTAATCCAATCCAGTCCAGTCCAATCCAACCCAACCCAATACAACACAATCTAATCTAATCTAATCTAATCTAATCTAATCTAATCTAATCTAATCTAATCTAATCTAACCTAACCTAATCACCCAAATGTTTGCCTGGGATATAGATTTTATTAGATCAAAGTCAATGACAGCCACAATAAACCCAAATCCCAGTTGGCATTGCGACTTTTTTTAGTTATCTCACTGAAAACAGAAAGAGTTAATAAATCTTTGTTTACTTTGCAACTGCATATTTTGGTTCTGTTTTAAAATTATGTTCCTATATTGCTATAACAATTTCTCTCTTGCCATTTTAGCATTTTCATGCAAACCTCTCCAAACCCAGAGCCATCATGAAAGCCATTCATGATTTCCTAGCTATGATTTGGCAAACGAGGTCAAATTTACAAGGACAAAAATTCTGCCAGCACATCCAGCAAAATCTCAAAGACTCAAATCGAGGGCCACATTTTCAAAGTCTTAATTAGCATTGCTGTCTAAAAATAAAAAGAGTTGGTTACCTTTCAGAATCTCCGGCAGAGTCGGCTGTTCTCTGCAGAAAGGAAGAAGGGAAAGAAGAAGAAGAAAGAAGTGACGTTTAGCATTTGGGGTTGAAGATGACAACATACAGGAAAGCGAAGTTTCCCAATGCGATTAACACCAAAAACAGACAAACCACCCTGAGTAGCAAATGAGTATTTCAAAGCGTACGATGACTTAATGCTTGCACCCACTTTAGAGAACGGTGTTAAAAGTTAAAAAGCAGTTATGAATTTGCAAACATAAAATGTATGGGTGGGACGAAGATTTAAAAAGTTTTTTCCATCCAAAGCAGTAGTTTTGAACTCCTTTAGAACAGCACACTTTCTTTTTAATTTTTAATCTAGTATAGAGCAATAAACCTGAGAGACCGCCTCCTGCCAATTACCTCCCATAGACCGATCAGATCGCACAGACTAGGCCTAGGTCCGGATCCCATCTGCCAGCCAATGTCGGCTGGCGACTCCCCGGGGAGAGCCTTCTCTGTTGCAGCTCCAGCCCTCTGGAACGAGCTCCCCATGGAGATCTGGACCCTTACTGCTCTCCCGGCCTTCCGCAAAGCCACTAAGTCCTGGCTGCTCCGGCAGGCTGGGGGGAAGTTGAAGTATCCAGCCCCACGGTAACTATGAATGTTGTGTATTTTAAATTGTTGTTTTGTCTATTTATCCCCTTCCCTTGTTTATTGTAAGCCGCCCGGAGTCCTTCGGGAGTGGGCAGCATACAAGACCAATAAACTGAACTGAACTGAACTGAAATGCAACAGGCTGGAAAACAAGTTCAGGATATCTGAAATATAGGTTTTCTTAAAGGTAAAGATAAAGGTTTCCCTCCCACATATATGCTGGTCATTCCTGACTCTAGGGGGCGGTGCTGATCTCCGTTTCAAAACCGAAGAGCCAGAGCTGTCCAAAGATGTCTCTGTGGTCGTGTGGCCGGCATGATTAAACGTTGAAGGAGCACAGAACGCTGTTACCTTCCCACCAAAGGTGGTTCCTATTTTTCTACTTGCATTTTTACCTGCTTTAGAACTGCTAGGTTGGCAGAAGTTGGAACAAGTAACGGGAGCTTACTCCGTTTCACCGCGCTAGGGATTCGAACCGCCAAACTGCCAACTTTTCTGATCAACAAGCTCAGCGTCTTAGCCGCTGAGCCACCTAGGCTTTCTTAGAGTTTGTATTTATTTTATAGCTGCGAAGTGGACGTTTGCTTAGGAAGAGAAATAGCTGGGAACAACTGCAGGAAGTCCTCGACCACAATTGAGTCAAATCAAATCAGATCAAGTTTATTACAGTCAAAGACCAGAGATCAGAATAATATTAAAAAACAACAACACTCAAGGAATATCCAGTTAAAAATTCTAGAGTAAAATAATAAATTACAAATAACATCTATATTGATTTGATATGAACTGAGTCCAAAATTTGTTTCCTAACAGAGTTTCGCCCCATTTTATGACCTTTCTTGACACAGCTGTTAAGTGAATCTCTGCAGCTGTTAAATTAGTAACACGGTTGTTGAGTGAATTTGTCTTCCCCATTAACTTTGCTTGTAAGAAGGTCGCAAGGCTTGATCACGTGACCCTGGGAAGCTGCAACCGTCTTAGCAATAGCAATAGCAGTTAGACTTATATACCGCTTCATAGGGCTTTCATCCCTCTCTAAGCGGTTTACAGAGTCAGCATATTGCCCCCAACAATCCAGGTCCTCATTTTACCCACCTTGGAAGGATGGAAGGCTGAGTCAACCTTGAGCCGGTGAGATTTGAACAGCCGAACTGCAGAACTGCAGTCAGCTGAAGTAGCCTGCAGTGCTGCACTCTAACCACTGTGCCACCTCGGTTCTTGGTCTTAAAATATGAGCCGGTTGCTAAGCATTTGGAGTTTGATCACGTGACCATGGGGTTGTTGCAACGGTCGTAAGTGTAAAAAAAAACTTTTTTCAATGCCCTTGTAATGTTGAACCGTCACTAAACGAACTGTCCTAAGTTGGGGACTACCTATAATCAGTCCACTCGTATTGGGAGAAAAAGATCAATATTACACCAGATTTGCCAAGGCACAGTAAATATAATTGAAGATAGAAACTTAGTATTAACACCGAACACCAAATAAAAGCTGGGTGGATGTGATCTTGGGGATGATCCCCACACTGTCAAGGACCTTGGAGTAATCTCAAACAATCTAAGTGCCAGAGCTCACTGTTAACATCATTGCCAAAAAGGCATTAAGAGATGTTAACCTAATCTTGAGAAGCTTCTTCTCCGGTAATATTGTATTGCAAACTAGTGCTTATAAAACCTTTGCTAGACCAATTCTCGGATACAGCTCATCTGTCTGGAACCCACACTGCATATCAGATATTAGTACAATCTAGCGAGTCCAGAGATATTTCACGAGAAGAATCCTCCACTCCTCTGCTCACAACAGAATACCTTATACCACCAGGCTTGAAATTTTGGGCTTAGACAACTTAGAACTACGCTGCCTTCGGTCTGACCTGAGCGTAGTACACAAAATTATCTGCTACAATGTCCTACCTGTCAATGACTACTTCAGCTTCAACCTCAATAATACACGGGGTTATTACAAACTCAAGGTAAACTGCTCCAAACTTGATTGCAGAAAATACGACTTCAGAGTGGTCAATGCCTGGAATGCATTACCTGACTCTTTCATCCCCAAACCCCCAAAACTTTAACCTTAAACTGTCTACTTTTGACCTCACCTCATTCCTAAGAGGTCCATAAAGGGGGCGTGCATAAGCGCACCAGCGTGCCTACCATCCCTGTCCTACTGTCTCCATTTATTTGTATCCATTTCCTGCATTTATAATCATGTTTATACTTATATCTGTTATCTTATACAAGCTTGACAACAAAAATAAAATAAACAAAAAAATCTGCTTTCTTGCTGATTTTTTTTTTGGGGGGGGGGAAGGAGAAATTGCCCTTGGTCTCCCAGGCTCTAATGTTGCCACATAATGCCAATTACAGATGGAAAAGGATAATTTATCAAACGGAGACAATATGTCCCATTGGCTTAAGAAAGTCACCCAATTATTTTAACAGGATCTGGTTGTGCACCTGAATATTTTTTGTATCTCCCTGGCACATTTATAGATGGATGAGCTTTTGTGTATCAAATATCCTTTCTGGGATTTGCATGCATGTTTTTATAGGGCTAATGAGAAACCATTTTTTTGTCCTGGTAAGGATGAAATCGGGGAAGACGGAAAAATTGGCCAGAGAAAACATTTTGATAGGTGGGGAAGTTTTCTGTAGCTGATTAGAATGCAAAGTTTCTAAAGGAGGACACTTACTTATTCTTTGCAAGTTCAGCAGGCAGGAAAATGGCGTAGCTTTGAAGCCAATGAAACAGCTTGAAGCCCCAGCCGATATGCTCTGAAATTGTGTCATACCATTTGTCTATTTGCAAACATTGCTGAAAAGTGTGAACAATTTGAGATCCGCACTTTGGCACGTCAGTCCTTAGCAAACGACAACAGCAAGTGAAAAGAGACCTCGATGCTTTCATATTGTAAACTTCACATTTGTTATCTCTGCTGCAATTATTATCCCCCCCCCCCATCTCTAATTTGGGGCATATGGCTGCTAAGTGCATTCAGAGAAGTATTGGGCCCTATTTTGGAAATATCTCTTTTTTTGACTTAGGTCTAAAGTTATTTACCCATGTTGAAGTCTGTATTGATATGATCCTTTTCATCTTCTCAGCTTTCCTAATACATTCTCCTATTGGTATCAATGATTTATCATTTGCTATTGTAACTTATGAATAATAATCATTGTAACTATGATATGTGACCTATCACTTTGTTGTTTGTATGTACATGGAGAGCTTATGCACCGGAGACAAATTATTTGTGTGTCTAATCAGACTTGGCCAATAAAGAATTCTATTCTGTCCTGTCCTGTCCTGTCCTACCCTACCCTACCCTACCCTACCCTAAACTACTCTTTCCTTATTCTAATCTATTTTATTCTATTCTTTCCTTATTCTACTCTACTCCACTCCATTCCACTCTACTCTGTACTTTTCTTATTCTAATCTAATCTATTGTATTCTTTCCTTATTCTACTCTACGCTACTCTACTCTACTCTACCCTACCCCACCCCACCCCACCCCACCACACTCCACTCTCTCCTCTCCTCTCAACTCCACCCAACACTGCACTGCACTGCACTGCAAAAGAAAAAAAGAGAAATTTTGATTGTTTTTCCCAGTTGTGTTTCCACGGGGGTTAAAAAAACATCAGGATAGTAGATTGTCTCAGATCTGCTTCCTTGGTTTAGAGAGATCCCTACTTTTCTACTTAGGTGTGAACATATAGGACAACATCTTAAGCATATTAAAATATGCTACAATTCAACACCTTTCCCTGACTATAAAAAAAGAGAGCCAGCATTAGAAATTCAGAATTCAGTTGATTAAAATGGAATTCCTAATATCGCTCACGTTCTATTTCAAGAGTTATCATTAATAGAGACCCCAGGAGTCTCTATATTTTACAAAAAGCTGAAAATGGCTGTCAGCATCTTGATATGTTATTAGCTTAGCTATCATTAATTTAACTGCTTATAGTTTCCATCTTCCAGAACCAATTTGTTCTTGGGATGAAACAGAGGGGAGATGAGGAGTTATAAGGAATGAGATCACTAGTTCATTTAAACAAAACATTGGTGATACAAAGGATGAGATTCTCCAGGGTTTTAAGCAGAGGGTTTTTTTTACGATTACTTGAAGATACGGGGAATAAATTTAGGGCCTTCCACCACTCAGACTGTGAATTCTTCCTAACACATCTGGAGAAACACATCTTAGGATTGCTTGAAACCATCAGGGTTACAGATAATGGTGCAGGAAGACAGGTGGAGCCCCGGGGCAGAGTCAAGAAAGGAATCAGCCTAGAATCATTATGTTCCCACAAGTGCTCCATGCCCAACCTCTCTTTAATTCTGTTAACTGCTATCTAGTATCTATTCTGACCGAGGCTCCCCAAGAGCATGAAGCAAACTCCTTTTACAAAACAAAACAAAAAACAAAAAACTCCATTTATTAATTTACTGTGAATTCTGTTCATTCACTTCCAGCAAAGTCTTCCAAGGGAGGATTTACAGTCACAGACCTTATCTGGCTTGGAGAGCTGACAGGCCGATATCTGCAAAACTTGGCAAGGCGTCTCGGAGAGTCATGAACTAAGTGAACTCATTGTCTCCTGCAAACTCCACTCCCCTTTCGCTCCTCTTTTATTTCCTCTGGGAGGGGCCATTCATCACCCACCTGTGGCCTTACTTCCAAGTCAACCCCTGTTCTTTAGCTGTTCCCTTCATCTGGCAACTCTGTGCATGTGCACACTGGGAAAAGGCTCCAGCTGTTCGTCTGCCCCACTGATGTCTGACTCTGAAGGCAGCTGATAACTGTCAGACAGTCCTGGCCCCCTCTCTGCCTCCGACACAGAGCCCTCATCAGAGCCTTCCCCAGACTTCAGGACTGGTTCATGTTCCTTCCCAACCTTCTCATTGTCCGAATCTGCTGCCAGTTCCACTGGTAGGCCACAACAATATCAATTTAGTGCTGACTGTTATTTGACAAGCTTAATGTCAGGTCTAAAGAATCAGGACCACACATTAAGTTCTAATTAAGTTGAGTTATTGCTGCTTCTTTCCAGGAAAAGAAACCATGAGTTCTATGGAGATTCTCAATCATCCACATCATGGTTGTCCCAAATTTCCAAAAGGCAATTGGATTTTCTTGCCCCCACCCCCCTTTGAAAACATTTTGCTTCTCTTCCAAGAAGCTTCTTCTGTTCTAACACAGTTCTAACTTAGAATTAAAGAAGCTTCTTGATTAAGAAGCAACATGTTTTCAAAGAGAAGAAACTAAGAAAGTCCAGTTGCCTTTTGGAAAAACCACCTTTGGGATGAAAGGAACTACACACACGCACGCACACACACACACACGGAGCTTCAGAAAGATTTTATAGTATTGGAACAACCCATCAACAGTCCCAACAGAACCTCCCCCGAGCCCCCCTCCGCTAATTAATTAAATTCAGACAGATATGAACTAAATTAGAAAGGGATTCTTAAGGTACTTGAGAATAAGACAGAAAAACAGAAGCCTCTTTGGCAGGGAATGGAAGCACTTGAGAAATTGCAAGGAAAATTTCAGCCCAGCCAAATCATAGGTTGGGAAAGCCATAATTTACAATGAGAACTATAGTTTGAGGTTCTAAACACACAACAGGCAAACTACAGGTTAGGCAAGCCTTCATCTCCCTTTCTCTCCAATCTTTGCTTTTTTATATTCATTCTCGGTCCATGGTGCTGTCGACTCTAGAGATTTACTCAGGGGTTTCGGAGACTCTGGTCTCTCTATGTAGGGATTGCAGGCCTAGGCGCAGGGGTGGGCAGCTGGGGGTTTGGAGGGGTTTGGGAGAACCTCTAGCTAAGTTTCTGTGCAGTTCGGAGAACCCTCAAATCTCACTCCTGGCTGGCCCCGCCCACCCCACCCCTCCCAGGAGTCCCCATGTTTTGGATGCAGGAAAGTGTAGGGCGTGCATGGAGGATGAAAAACGGGCCTACCGGAAGTTCAGGAAGGTGGAAATGGGCCCGTTTCTGGCCTCCACAGGGCCTCTGGAGCCTGGGGAGGCCATTTTCACCCTCTTGGAGGCTCGAGGAGAGCCTCCAGAGCCCGGGGAAGGCAAAAATGCCCCCTTGCCATGGTTTAAGAGGCTGACAAGGCCACGGCCGCAATGACCAGGCCCACCCAGCAAGGAGAACCCCTTGCTAAAATTTTTGAAGCCCACCCCCTTCATAGGCAGTTGAATTATGCCAAATAACAATTGACACAAGTGGGGAAGAAGAGCGCCCCTCCCCATCTGCAACCTTTGCAGGCAGTCCAAAGATACAATGAGGTCAATAGCATCTAAAAACAATAAGCAACATCCAACACCTCAGAAGACAAGCTCAGGATTCCAAAAGATCTTGACAGACTTGGACAATGGGAGACTGGGTAGAGGTCATCTGTTATGGTGGGACTGAGAGTTGGCTTCTTCGGGGGTGGACATACAACACCTTTCAAAGCAGCTGCTACACTTATTCACTACTCCCCAGATCCAACCTGAAGTAACCAGATTCCCCGAGCTCATGCTGCAGAGAAGCATGCTTTCTTCCTTGAAGTTCCTAAACTCCAACTAATCTGAGAACAGATAGTTATTTCATGAAAATCAGCCCCGAGCGTAGAAGAGTGATTTTATCAGCAAAATATTTAGCAACCATTTCACATCATCCAGCAGGTAGGGTCATCAATTTGTGTCTCCTGAGCAAAGAGCAGGCCATCTTCAACCAAGTTTTAGAAGAAGTTTTGATGATGCAATACAGAATTAGAAAAAAAAATAACTGCTCCTTTCATTTCCAATTTCAGGACCAACCAGAAGCTCTTCAGTATATCTGCTGGTGACCTTCTACTGCTGCACCATAGAGAGTATTTTAACTTACTGTACCTCTGTATGGTGGCAGATAGGATAGTCCTCCAGAGGGTTAAAGTCATTGCCCAGAGGATCATTGATTGCCCTCTCCCCTCTTTGGAAGAGCTTTATAGCCTCTGCTGCCTTAAGAAAGTTCAAAACATCCTTAAAGATCCATCTCATCCTGGGCACCCCTTTTTTTTTTGAACAATTACCATCTGGCAGACGGTACAGGACAATAGAAACAAGGACAAATGGGCTGAAAAACAGCTTCTATCCCAGAGCAGTAGCTGTATTGAATTGTACTGTATAGTGTAATATTAATGCAACATCAGGGGTTTTCAATTTACTTGTATAAAATGTGAAAGATGTGTGTGTTTTTGTTTTACTTTTTTTATAGTTTTCTTATGTATAATGTACACTGAAGATGGCATTTAATTTCATTGTACAAGGTACAATGACAATAAAGTAATCTAAATCGAAATCATATTTGATAGAATAACAGAGTTGGAAGGGACCTTGGAGGTCTACTAGTCCTACTCCCTGCTTCGGCAGGAAACCGTACACCACTTCAGACAAATGGCTATCCAACATCTTCTTAAAGACTTCCAGTGTTGGGGCATTCACAACTTCTGGAGGCAAGTTGTTCCACTGATTAATTGTTCTAACTATCAGGAAATTTCTCCTTAGTTTTAAGTTGCTTCTCTCCTTGATTAGTTTCCACACATTGCTTCTTGTCCTGCCTTCAGGTCTTTGAAGAATAGCTTGACTCCTTCTTCTTTGTGGCAGCCCCTGAGATATTGGAACCCTGCTATCATGTCTCCCCTAGTCCTTCTTCTCATTAAACTAGACATATCCAGTTCCTGCAACCGTTCTTCATATATTTTAGCCTCCAGTCTCCTAATCATCTTTGTTGCTCTTCTCTGAACTCTTTCTAGAGTCTCCACATCTTTTATTACATCGTGGCAACCAAAACTGGATGCAGTATTCCAAGTGTGGCCTTACCAAGGCATTATAAAGTGGTATTAGTTGGTGCTGTAGCCTTTCTTTCTACTACTACATCTCCTGGACTACATAGGAGCAGTAATATCCAACACCCTTGTCATCTCTATATTCCAGAAATCAATGAAGTATACAGCGAAGCTGCCCACTAGATGGATTTCAATGACAACTAAGCCTAAGAGCAGTTCTCACTTAAGATAAATGGAGAGCATTATATCAATAGGAACATAAGGTGAACCACAGGTCAAAGGCCCACCTAAGGCAATGTCTCTTTCACAGCTGTCACAAAGCTTTTAGTGAACTAGCAGCTTCCTACATCAACAACCGCAGCTGAACCTGGAAACAAGAGATTCAGATGTTTGTGAGTTCATGATATCCTGATTCTCCAAAAAAACCCCAAACAAACAAAAAAACAAAACAAAAAAAACAACGAAACAATTTCCTTTTGCAACTCAACACCATCCCATTCCTGGCTTGCTATCCAGTAGTAGGATTCAAATAATTTAACAACCGGTTCTCAGCCCTAAGGACCAGCTGGGTAGGCATGGCTCGGAGGTAACGTGACTGGGTGGGCATGGCCAACTCAATGTCACTCACGTCGATGGGCACTTCGCCTGAGCTGTTACAATGTAATCAGGGTTAACTGGAGAGGCAGTTTCTGTAAGCAGGGCAACAAAGATTAGGCTAGAAACAACACCAGAATGTTTCCTTCCTGCCTTCCTTACAGGATTAGCCCTGTAAAGTGGAAAAAAGCAAAAGGAGATTTCTTCCAACAACCAGTTCTCTGAACTGCTTGGAAAGTTTACAACTGGTTTTCCCAAATAGGTGCGAACTGTCTGAATCCCACCACTGTTGCTATCCCTTTGGAAAATGCCCCTAAAATATCGTACTTTTTTAATGAAAAAAAAACCTCTCTCAGACCTCGAGACCGCCAGCTTAATCTGTCAACGGTCTCCCCTACTTTGTTTTCCTACCAAATGAATCAATAGCTTTTTCTCATCCTGTTCTCTGAATCTGTAACGATCGCTTGTCCAATTTCGTTTCCATCCACCAGTTGCCTTGACAGTTTGAAACTCTCCAAGTTAACCTTTGCTTTAAAAGCCCATTGCCCTGAAATTGACTTCTGGGAAAGAAAATGCATTAAGGAAGTATTTTTAGCCCTTTAAGGGAACAAAAACTGTCCGCCGTATTCGGTGAGGTGGAAGGCAGGAAATCCTGAGCTCTAAGGCAACTGCATGGCCGACTCCCTGTTCTCTTGGCACTTAATTTACACCTGCTGCAGGAAATTAAAGCTTGGTTTTTTTTCATTTCCTTATAAAACAAGAAGAGCAAATATAATGGAGAGATTCTTACTTGTTACATTTGCAAAGTGGAGTGAAGAGTATAACAGAGTTGGTAAGGACTTTGGAGGTCTTCTAGTCCAACCCCTTGCTCAAGCAGGAAACCCTCTACCATTCTGAACAAATGGTTGTCCAAATTTTTCTTAAAAACCTCCAGTGATGGAGCACCCACAACTTCTGAAGCAGT